>NW_010177843.1:0-11368 GCF_000695765.1 Mesitornis unicolor | reverse complement strand
CTACAAAGAGATTTGTCTCCCACATAGCTTCACAAGAAGCTGCTAACTATTCCAACACTCATTGAAAATAAGGTTTCAGAGAAATATTTGGATTTTTGTGGGGTCCAAATAAGAGTAATGTAAGGAGGTAATAACCTTTCATGCTTTGATGATGATAATGAATTTTTTTTTTAAAGTGCACTTTGTGGCTTACTGCTTTTCTTCACCTCTCCTTAAAATCATTAAAATGAGAAGCTGATGCAGGTAGGCAATACCTCTGATATCCAGAGTACATCTAGTGGGCACGCCCATGATTCTTTAAGTCACCACTGAATAGTAGTAGATTCAGTAATGAATTCAGTAAGTAAAAAATGTTCCTGCTCTTCTGTTAAAAGGAAAATTAAACAGGACATTAAATGCAAATTGCTGGTCTCTATTAATGTAGCCATTGATGAGCTGTGTGTCTTGGAAAGATTTCATATAATGAATCAAGATATCACAGAAGGGGTATTTGTGCAAGAAACCTACTTGTTAAATGCCCCAGAACTATTGTTCAGAGAACAAGCAGCTTTTCAAACTGGTGAGAAAAGATCCTGTCAGGCACTTTTTCATAGCTCTTAAAGCCATTGTATTATATCTGAAGGCTTGTTCAAGAGTAATATATGTTGGGTTTGTAGCTTTGCTAGTATCTATGTTAATTTCCTGAGTAGTACAGTAGTAGGTTTTTTCCTTCAAGAAAGAGATGGCAAGAAAGAGACTGCTTTTGTCTCTGCTTGGAATAATGGCAAGGAAAAGTGGTTAATTTGGTCTGTAATTCTCAGTTTTAGTGGTGGGAAAACTGATCTTTACCTTGAAGTCTTTACTAATGAACAATTACTTTTTTTTCAGAGCACTCAGATAACTTGAAACTACAGCTAGGATTGATTCAATACTCAGAATTTTCCTTTCTAGATCTTTCGGCATTACTTGAAATCACCTGCTGGCATTTGATATAACTGTTGTTTAATGCAGCTTTTTCTTCTAAATATCAGTTAGTCTTGCTTCTATCTGACTGCTGTGGTGACATTATTTTGTCCATATATTTGGAAAAAATTAATGTTTAGAATTATGAAATGAAATATAGTACATATTTGTGTCCTAGTTTAATTATAGTCTAAAATGGGCAAGAGTACCTCCTTTCTACTTTGTACATTCATCCAGACAGTCTGTAAGCTAAACATGCAAAGAGCTAGCCTCATCATTTGGTATATTAGTTATCACAGAATCACAGAATATTAGGAGTTGGAAGGGACCTCGAAAGATTATCTAGTCAAACCCCCCCTGCTAAAGCAGGATCACCTAAACTAGGTCATACAGGAACATGTCCAGGCATGTCTTGAATGTCTGCAGAGAAAGAAACTCCACAACCTCTCTGGGCAGCCTGGTCCAGTGCTCTATCACCCTCACAGTAAAAAAGTTTTTACTCGAGTTCACATGGAACCTCTTATGCTCCAGCTTGTTCCCATTGTACCCTGTCATTCGACATCAGAGAGAAGAGCCTGACTCCTTCCTCCTGACACTCAACCTTCACAAATTTATAAACATTAACGAGGTCACCCCTCAGTCTCCTCGTCTCCAAGCTAAAGAGACCCAGCTCCCTCAGCTGCTCCCCATAAGGGAGATGCTCCACTCCCTCCATCATCTTTGTGACTCTGCGCTGGACTCTTTCAAGCAATTTCCTGCCCTTCTTGAACTGAGGGGCCCAGAACTGAACACAATATTCCAAATATGGTCTCACCAGGGCAGAGTAGAGGGGAAGGAGAACCTCTCTTGACTTACTCACCACATCTCTTCTGATACACCCCAGGCTGCCATTGGCCTTCTTGGCCACAAGGACACATTGCTGGCTCATGGTCACCCTGCTGTCCACCAACACCCCCAGGTCCTTTCCTGTCTGGCAGCTTTGCAGCCACTCGTCCTCAAGCCTGTAGCACTGCATGGGGTTATTGTGACTGAAGTGCAGAACCTGGCTCTTGGCCTTGTTGAAGTTGGCCTCAGCCCATTGATTCAGCCTATCCAGGTCTCTCTGCAGAGCCTTCCTACCCTCAGGCAGATAAACACTCCCTCTCAACTTAGTGACATCTGCAAACTTACTGAAGGAGCACTTAATCCAGATCATTGATAAAGATGTTAAAAGTTATTTTTTAAAAAATGTTTTTTATGTTAAAAGTTATTTGACCTTAAATTCAGCTTCCTGAGTGGAAGACTCAGAGATAACTTTATTATTTTTGCAAAGTGACCTGCTTATGGGAGAAATACTTCATAGCATTCTTTTCAACCTTGCTGAAGAGAATAAATAGAACTGCTAGTTAAAAGCCGAAGTTAGACAAAATCAACCCAGAGGTAACGTGCTGTTTCCTAGAACAAAAGTCATTAAATACTGGCCCAACTTATAATGCAGATGACAAGACTTGTCAATACCTAGCATTTCTTCAGAAACCATTTTAAAGACATCTACATCCTATTTAGAGGCAAAATAGAGAAGATGAAGGTGAAGAAATAAACTAAATTGGTACAAAGTCATACCTGTCCTTGAGGACAGAGCTGTGAATCCTTTCATGGATTGTGGTCCCTATTCTCGGACTTGAGGAGGAAGGGAAGTTACCTAATAAACATACTGGTGACAGATTATGGAGAGTTAGTATTTTGAAAAGAAGTAGGGGTTGCTCTTTTTGGGTCCAAGAGACTGAGTCTCACTCATATTTTCAGTATCTAACTGTTTTTTTTAAAATAATTTAGTTGTGGCTAACTTTAGTTTTTTACTGTCTCCTGCAACACTGGCGTCATGGGGATACCTCATCAGTCCCTCTGACTTCAGGGCATCAGTATCCTCATCTATTCTGTTCTCTGGCTGTGGTATTCAGAGGTGTGCTGTCCAATGGACTGAAGTACCCTAACTCAAGTAACTGGATTCAGATTGGAGAAACTGCCTGAATTTTGATATCCCATGATATACAAGAGGTCAGAGTAGATTATCTGTTTGCCTCTATTAGTTCTAAACATTGTGGAAAATCATGTGTGTAACCTGGTCTTATAATTATTTTCATGTAGAGATGTTTACCAGGAGAAAAGAACAAGAAATTTTTGCTGGGCTAAAAAGAGTTTCCAGAGTTAATTTAATCAAAATAGTTCTTTGCTGTCATATATTTCTCAATGGTATTTACTGAAAGCCTGTTTCACACTCTTATTTTTATTTTTTCAGTGGTTTTAAATATTTACAAACAGTAACTAGTCTGACAAATATCATAGCATAAACTTGAGAGATTTTAACTAGTATGCATAGTACCTGTGGTGTAATGCAGGTATAAAACAAGGCAATTTTCTCTTGGTCAAATATTGGGTTAGCCAAAATGTGATTGTGTTGTTTTCTTGTTTTGTTTTTTTTTGTTTTGTTTTGTTTTTTAATAGATGACATGCATGTCTTGAACTGTAGCTAACTTCATTTCAAACCGCAAATTCATCATGTAGCTTGACAGCTGACAGTTCAAGCTTGGTTTAGAAAAAGAAAGTGCGTGTTTTCATTAACAATTACTTATTTGGTGTCGATTTCAAAATGGAAAACCAAAAGGAACATTTTCATCATATTTTGCTGTATTACTTCTGAAAAGGGAAAAGACTGTCAGAACTGTCTTGGTCTGGAGATTTTGATGTTAAAGATACACCACACTCAGGAAGGCCAGTCGAAGTTGATAATGACAAGATAAAGGCATTTATTGATTCCAATTGGTGTTTGATGACACAAGAGATTGCTGATAATCTTAACATATTGAAACAGAAAACATTTAAAACAACTTGGATACATTAGAAAGCTCAATATTTGAGTACCACAAGAGCTCAAAGAAAGATTGCTGATAATCTTAACATATTGAAACAGAAAACATTTAAAACAACTTGGATACATTAGAAAGCTCAATATTTGAGTACCACAAGAGCTCAAAGAAGTTAATCTCACTATGCACATTGATATCTGTGATTCTCTCTTGAAACGGGAAGAAAATGATCCATTTTTGAAACATATGATAACGGGTGATGGCAAATGGATTGTCAACAACAACAAACAAAAAATATCATGGAGCAAGCCTGATAAACCTCTGAAGCGTCCAGAATTGGTGAATTTCAAAAGCTTTGACCACATACAAGTTTGGTCACTCATCAAAAATTGTCACAGTTTGGATGGAATGTGTTACCACATCCATCATATTCATCAGACCTGGCACCATCAGACTACCTGTAATTTGTTTCATTCTTTACAAAACACCTTGAATGGTAAAACCTTCACTGCTGATGAGGATATAAAATCTTTCTTGGAACTGTTTTTGCCAAAAAAGATAAGAACTTGCTGAGGGTGCACTCCATCCCAATCCCACTCTCCGCATTACTGACAGAGATGTTAAACAGTGTCGGTCCCAATATAGACTCATAAGGAGCACCACACATCACTGGTCTCCACTTGGACATCAAACTGTTGACTGCAACTTTCTGGGTGTGACTATTCAGCTAATTCCTTATATACCAAGTGGTCCATCTGTCAAGTCCACACTTCTCCAATTTAAAGATAAAGGTGCCGTGCAAGACAGTGTCAAATGCTTTGCACAAGTCTAGGTAGATTATATCAGTTGCTCTTCCCTTACCTACCAATGCTGTAACCCCATCATAGAAGGCAAACAAATTTCTCAGTCACAATTTGCCCTTGGTGAAGCCATGTTGGCTGTTGCTAATCACCTTCTTATGCCTTAGCAGAGTTTCCAGGAGGATCTGCTCCATGATCTTGCCTGGCACAGAGGTGAGACTGGCCATCCTGTAGTTCCCTGAGTTTTCTTTTTTTTCCCCTTTATAAAAAAGGGGGTTATGTTTACCCTTTTCCAGTCAGGGGGAACTTCACAAGACTACCATGACTTTTCAAATATAGATGGACAGTGGTTTAGCAACTTTATCAGCCATTTCCCTTAGGACCTGTACATGCGTCTTGTCGGGTTGCATGGAGTTGTGCACCTTCAGGTTCTGTAGATGGTCTCAAACCTGATCTTCTACAGTGGTCAGTTCTTTATTTAGCCAGTCCCTGCCTCTGCCTTCTGAAACTTGAGTACTGTAGCTTGAGTGTTTGTCAGTGAAAACTAAGGCAAGAAAGTCACTGAGTACCTCAGCCTTAGATATTGGAATAGTTGAATTCCCCCATGATGACCAGGGCTCGTGAACGTGATGATGCTCCTATCTCTCTATAGAGGGCTTTATCTGTTTGGTCTTCCTGGTCAAGAGGCTTGTAACAGACCCCCACTATGATAGAATTATTTGGTTGGAAAATAACTTTTAAGATCATTGAGTCCAACCAGTCCAACCATAACCTGCCCACTACTAAACCGTGTCTCTAAGCACCTCATCTACCTATTTTTTAAATACCTGCAGGGATGGTGACTCGACACTTTCTTATCATGTCACCTGTCCCTGTCCTCCTTTTAATCCTGACCCACAAGCTCTTGGTTAGTTCCTCGTACATCCCCAGGTGGAGCTCCATGCACTCGAGCTGGTCATTGACATGGAAAGCGACACCCTTTCCTCATCTCCTCTGCCTGTCCTTCCTAAAAAGCTTGTGTCCCTCCATTCCAACACTCCAGTCATAGCAGTCATCCCACTATGTCTCCATGATGCCAATAAGATCATAGCCCTGCAAGCATGTGCACATCTGCAACTTCTCCAGATTTAGTACTTTGAGTATCATATCAGTATTTTGGCAAATATTAATCATGGAGGCCATTTCAGATATCAGTCCTTAGATATGTGGTTTTCTTTTATTTTCAGGACTCATTAATATTTTTTGAGAAAGTGATAGGTAACTAACCACTTCAGCAATGATGAACAGGGCATTTTCTAGTTATTTATAAGACTTTTTTTTTCCATAGCATGTCTCAACTTGGGAAATAATTAAGAATGAGTATTTTAAAAAGGTCTTTTTTCTACTTCATAAGCCTGTTTTAGATCTTCAGTGACTAGGGGAAGGTACATGGAAATTAATTTAAAAGTCTTAAATGCTTTATGCTTGTATTACTGGTGACACTGTAGGGGACCTACAGACATGACTTTCATGAGCTCTTCTAAACATTTTCAGTACAAGGCTGATTAGTACAATTCTTTAAAGTAAGCCACATGAAGATTTTGCTTCAGTGAACTGTTGCCTTTCAGACAGAAATTGGAATTTTGTACAAGCTGAAAGTTTGTAATTTAGTCATTTGAATTAAACTATCATCAGAAGAGTCAGTTTCAGGTCAGAGACATCTCTCCCATCACAGCCATTAATTAGTGGATTAAGACTGAATACTGAAAGTCATGTAGCACAAGTATTGTCTTAAGTTTGTTTTAGGGAGTAAATATCTATGTGGTAATAGAAGTAATGATGTAGATAAAGCAAGATCTGTGTGTAGAGGTACTGGAATAGCTAATATATTTGTTAAACTTAGGTTTTTAGGAACACAATTTAGGTTTTTGGGAACACATAAGGTTTTCAGGAGCAAGTCTGTTATGTCTTTTATACCATTGGCAAATGCAAGCAAATTTTCCACACTTTAATTTCTAAAGACTGTTAAGGGAAATAAGTTTTTTACCAACTTCTTTGGAATACGTGCTTAAATCTGGCAAAAGGAACTGTATGTACGTTTGTTTAATTACAATGAGATTTTTCTCTTATCAGTACAGTCACATTAATCAGAATTAGAGCTATATATTTTAAAAGTATGGTCAACAAGATAATAAGTTATAGTTTTTTTCAATCGGATACATATATGTTCAGATGTTTCTGCCCCTATCTTATGACAGTTCTGGATGTTAAAAATTTTCAAAGCCATTTTCTTTTGATGAATTCATAGACAATGAACAGTGAGACCAAGTGCACCCTCAGCAAGTTTGGAGATTACACCAAGCTGAGTGATGTGGTTGATATGCCTGAGAGACAGGATGACACTCAGAGGAACGTGGATAAGCTCAAGAAGTGGGCCCATGTGAAGCTCATGATGTTAAACAAGGCCAAGTGCAAGGTCCAGCACATAGGTCAGGGCAGCTGGTGGTATTGATACTGACTGGGTGATGAAGGGATTAAGAGCAGCCCTTCTGAGATGGACTTGGGGGTACTGGTGGATGAAAAGCTGAACATGAGCCCACAACTTGTGCTCACAACTCAGAAAGCCAACTGTATTCCAGGGCGCATAAAAAGAAGCTGTCATGGTTTAGGCCCAGAGTGCAACTGAGCACCATGATGCCCCAAAAAGGGGGCTAGATGAAATAAGGACTGGAAGGGCTTCTCACCACTTAAATTGTCACGGGCAAAAGACAGACTCATCATAGGGAGAAAAACAAACCAATTCTAATTTTGTTACCAGCAACATCAAAGTAGAACAGTGAGAGATACAACCAGATCTTCAAGTCAAACACCCTCCCCCCACCCCTCCCTTCTTCCTGGGCTCAGCTTTTTTCCGAGTTTCTTTACCTCCTTCCCTTTGCCTAGGGGCGCAGCAGAGGATGGGAATAGGAGTTGCAGTCAGTTCATCCCATGCAGTCTCTGCCGCTCTTTCCTCTTCAGGGGTAAAGGAGGACTCTTCCCACCCTCCCTCTGCTTCCACATGGCACTCTTTCTACAGGAGAAGAAAAAAAATAAAGTCCTCCATAAAAAATCCAAACATGGGTCTGCCCACAGCTGCAGTTCCCTCACACATGAACTGCTCCAGCACTCACTGCCATGGAATCATGGCTTCTTCAGGGCCAGGCACCTGCTCATGTGGCTCTGTGCCACCAGTGAACTTCACAGGCTGCAGGGAGGTGGACCTGTGCTCTTGCCACAGGTTGCAGGTGGAACCTCGGTTCTGTGTTCACCTCCTCCCCCTTCTCCTTTCTTCTTTCAATCAAATTTTGGTGTTTTTTAAAGTTGTTCTCACATTCCACTCCTTTCTCTGCTGCAGGTCCCTTCTGATGGTTTTGAAGATTTCCCGGCTCTCTCTCTTGGACTGGAGCTACAGTGGGGTTTAAGCTGGGGTTGGGCCAGCCCAGCTGAGCAGGGCCGGAGCCACACCACCCTCACCTGGAGCCATGGGAGTTGAGGCTGGTGCCAGAGAGAGAGAGTGCCTTACACTCCCCTTAATACATTAATTTTCAGAAGTGCTGATTGGCTTAGCCCTAGTCAGAGGAGGGTCTGACATTGGAGCCGGATGAGCTTTTCACATAGCTTCTTACAGGGCTGTCTCCATAGCACTCCCCCACCACCAAAAACAAAACCAAAAACCTCTCACAGAAAACCCAATACAGAAGTGTGCCCAGAAGTGTGCCCAGGTTTCCAGGGAGACCTTGTACCAACCTTTCAGTATTTAAAGGGGGCATATAAGAAAGATGGGGACAGGCTTTTTGCGATAGGACAAGGGGTAATGATTTTAAACTAAGGGAGGGTAGATTTAGACTGGATAGAAGGATGAAATTTTTTATAATGAGGGTGGCGAAACACTGGAACACAGATTGCCCAAAAGAAGTGGTACATGCCCCATTCCTGGAAACATTCAAGGTTGGGTTGGACAAGGCTCTGAGCAACTGCATTTGGTTGAAGATGTCTCTGCTTATTGCGGGGGAGTGGACTAGATGGTCTTTAAATGCCATTTACAACCCAAATGATTCTATGAATTCAATTTGAATCCCCTTGCAGCTTGAAAATGAAGCTGTATGTATCTCATGTGATGACCTCAATTAAAATTCCAACAATTGATAGCAAAAAAACAGGAGAAGTTTTCTATTATCTGGACTAGTCAAACACATCTCAAAGCCAATTCAAATATTTCCATGCTTTATTTCAGCAAGTAATTCAAACTACTCCACTTCTTTCTTTGCACCATTTATATTTATTGGCAGATATGATTGCCTCTGAAAACTACCTCCTTTGCCATATTCAGATGGCAATATAAAGGTTTCTAAAACACATCCTGAAACAGTGATGCCTCTTGGATACTACTTAAAATGCAAACATCATGAAATAGGTACTTAGTCAGATAGCATCTGGAATGTTCTTTTCTATTTTAAACATTTTGAGAAACATTAGCAGAGAAGAAATTCTTCTGAAGAGCAGTTACAGATGATTACAGATCAGGAGGAGCCAAATTATAACATACAAAATGTTTTAACTTGTCCAAATGAAGAAGCTGTGAAGAAATATATTTGAAAACTGTAGTGGGGCTGTTTGTTCCTTATAAGCCTGTTCCAATATATGACTTCTCTTAACACTGGAAGTTCAGGAAGGATTCTTAGAAGCAGAGTGCTGGCTTTTAAAAACCTTGAAAGATTTTGCCCAGTCTCTGAACTTTGGGACTGTATTAGGAAGGAAAATGCAGCTCTAGGAAAAATGTTGAAGAAAAAACTCTCCAGAAAGGTCAGGGTAGCACATGGAAGTAGGCCTTACAGCTTTGGAAAGGTAAGTTTACTACAGGAGCAAGCTATGTAGTGGATTCCTGTGGCTGCACAGGGCTCCTGACTGGGAGCTGAAGATGCAATGTTAAGGCTTTATCCTGACATCTACCAGTCCCTTTCGATCCTGGGGGTAACAGGGAAGTAGAGATTACTGACATAGCTTGACAAGTCAGAGGGATAACCTGTTCCACCCTCATCTCTGTTCAAGTGGTACTGGAGAGTTCTGGAAAAGCCTCTGGAATGCCTGGAGATCACTTGGGGGTAAGGACATCTCTGACGGATGTCAGAGCAACAGGCATTTGAGTTGATGCCTGTGGCAGAGAATTTCATTGTTGTGTACTTGTTCTGCTACCTCAGAAGAAGTGGTATTTTTGTATCCAGCTGGCTGAAATCAAACTGTCACAGCAAGCCATGAGAATAATCATGGAACATGGGAGAAAGGAAGAAGCACGTACTTTAATCTGTCAGGTTGCAGAGTGCTTTTAAACAAGAATCTACAAATTGTTAAAGATCTGCATACCAAAGAAAAGGAAACTGATTAGCTTCTACTGATGTTAAGCTAAGGATACCAGTAAGGAATAATTATATGCAATGCACGGAAAATATGTCTTAATGTTGACAGCTGGAGAACGTAAAGTATCACCAAGGTGATTGATGTATGTTACATCAAATGTTTCACTAAAATGACACTGGACAAAGCATTGAGAACATGCCTACAGTAATGGGAAGAGGAAATTAATGACCCAACATCAAGAATTTATCTACCAAGTTCTTATTGGCATCAACCACCAATATGTCTGTATGCATCTTTGCAACTCTTCCAGAGTATCCTTTGCCTAATTAAAACATGAGTCTCAATGCACCACATAGTCAATACTTGAATTGGATTTAATGGGGCTTCTGGAATAATCTCCTATTCTGAAAAGCTTGCTGTTCCATTACAAAATGATGAGAATTTGCTACAAGTCTTCATTAATTGAGAAAAAAATTTAAGCTATGTTCTTAAACAGATGATTTCACAAAATAAAGCATGTCTCAATCTGTATTGTTACTGTGATATTTTAACCACAAGTACTGGCTTAGTGCTTATTTTTTTATTGTGTATTTCTAAGGCTTTTCTTCAGTATTCTGAAATTAGTTTCTTATGAATATAGGATTTCTATGGCTGTTCAGATGAAGTAAAGGACCAATATACTTCCTAGAATTGTGTGTGTTATTGCAGTGCCATCTGTGCCAGAGCTAAAATTGAGAACATACACTTATAAGAAAATGATGTTACTTAATTATTGAGAAATGTCTGAATCATGCTTCAAGAAAGAATTGAGTTTAAAAAAATAATTAAAACATTTAATGTTAACATATATCAGTCAGTAAAACAATACAAAATAAAATTTTAAGGAAAAATGCTAGGCATAATCCACTGCCACCCACAAGGAGGAGGAAAAAGGATAATCAGAATATATAATTAGTAGGAAGAAGAGAGATACACTCATTACCTTAATGAAATGTAAAATTAAGTCCTGATTAAGATTTATAATTAGTGCTTTTCAAACAGAGGTCTGTGAATCCCACTTATTTTATGCAAAGCTATTCTGCATTGCCTTAACCCTTCAGTTTTTCTTAGTTGTGGTTTAGGCCCAGTGCATAACTGAGCACCACGATGCTCAAAAAAGGGCTAGTCAAAATAAGGACTGGGAGGGCTTCTCACCACTTAAACAGGTCACAGGCAAAAGACAGACTCATCATAAGGATTGAAAATAAAACAATTTTAATTTGTTACCAACATCAGAGTAGAACAAATGGGAGATACAACCAGATCTTAAAAATTAAAACACCTTCCCCCCACCCCTCCCTTCTTCCCGGGCTCAGCTTTTGTTCCCAATTCCATCACATTCCCCCTCCCTCTTTGCCTTGAGGTGCA
>NW_010177842.1:2222-2587 GCF_000695765.1 Mesitornis unicolor | reverse complement strand
ATCCCCCCCATCCTGTCCCTCTGTGTCCCTCCCATCCTCCATCCCTCTGCATTCCCTTCCCATCCCATCCCTCTACATCCCTCCCATCCCTCTGCGCCCACCCCCATCCCTCTATGTCCCTCCATCTCCCCCACCCAAATTTGGCCATACTGGGTGCCGGTAGAGACCCCACACCCCAACCCTGCTCACTCTGCCCTCATTGCCATGCCTGTGTCCCTCCCCAATGTGTGTCCCCCCAATGTGTCCCCTCCAGGACCTCCTCGCACTTGCAGTCACACTTCAGCGGGACGGTGGTGGGCGAGTCGGCCATGCGGGATGAGCAGGACGTGGGCAGCCCCCTCGCCTTCGACTTCCAGGTGAGCTGG
>NW_010177842.1:492-2021 GCF_000695765.1 Mesitornis unicolor | reverse complement strand
GGGGGCGTCATCAACCCCCTCAACCTCACCGTGAGTCACCTCAGGGCTGGCCCCACTGTGGATGGGTCCCTGTGTCCCCCCCTGTGTTTGGGGTGTGTGTGTGTCCGTGTGTCCCTGTCCCCCTTCCCCCATGGATGTGTCCCTGTGTCCCCTCCACATGGATTTGTCCCTGCGCCCCTGCCATGGATGTTCCCTGCTCCTCCTCCCAACCCTGTGGATGTGTCCCTATCCCCCCTCACCCCCTATGGGTATGTCCCCGCCCCCACCGCCGTGTCTGTCCCACCTGCCCCATGGATGTGTCCCTGTTTCCCCCCCGCCATGAATGTGTCCCTGTTTCCCCCCCGCCATGAATGTGTCTCTGCCCTCCCCTGTGGATGTGTCCCTGTGTCATCCCCTACCCCATTGGGTACTGAACCCCACCAGCCATGGGTGGGCAGAGCTGCCCAGGCTCTGATGGGGGCTCATTCTTTGCCCTCCCACAGCTGCAGAAGGACCAGGCTCTGTCCCGACGCAGACGGGAGCTGGGGGTCCCCGAACCAGCAGAGCCCCCCATCACCTTGGCCACTGCCAAGAAAGCCAAGTCGGAGGTGGTGCTGGTGAGTTGGGGGGTTTAGGGGGGAGGCTCTGGCTCCATGTGCACTCCCATCGGGACTGGGGGCTCTGGTCCACCCCTGAGCCCCTGTTATCTCCAGAGCTGCTCCAAGGGCACCGCTCACTGCATCTGGTTCGAGTGCCCCCTCCTCGACACCCAGCACCCCACCACCTTCAGCGTGCGCGCCCGCGTCTGGAACAGCACCTTCATCGAGGTGGGCTTGGGATGGGGGGACATGGGGGGGCAGCAGGGCTGGGCTGATCCCGTGGGCATGTGGTGAAACAGAGCAACGAGTTTGCCAGGGCTCAGCTCAGCAGCCAACACTTGTCCTTTACCACCCCGTCATCCGTGTGTGTTCCCTGCATCATCTACGTGTTTCCCCGTCCGTCGTGTGTCCCTGCCACCTGCATCATCCATGTCCCTCCTCTCTCCATCATCGGTGTCCATGTGCCCCTCCATCATCCATGTGTGTGTCCCATCATCTGTGTCCCCCTCGATAATCTATGTGTCCTCCTGCTCGATCATCCATGTATGTCCCCACTCCATCATCTGTCTCCCTCCATGATTCATGTCACCCTCCATCATCCATGTGTGTGTCCCATCTTCTATGTGTCCCCCCACCATCATCCATCTGTGTGTCTCCCCACCATCATCTGTGTCCCCCTCGATAATCTATGCGTCCTCCTGCTCGATCATCCATGTATGTCCCCACTCCATCATCTGTCTCCCTCCATGATTCATGTCACCCTCCATCATCCATGTCCCTCCCATCATCCGTGTATCCACTTGATGATCCACGTTTGTCCACCTTCCATCATCCGTGTCCCCCCATTCACCCATGTGTCCCCCACTCCATCATCCCTGTCCCCTCCACCATCCATGCCCCCCAGGAGTACAGCGACTTTGACCGGGTGAAGGTGGACGGCACGGCCACGCT
>NW_010177842.1:0-472 GCF_000695765.1 Mesitornis unicolor | reverse complement strand
CCCCACCATCAACATGAGGAACCACACGGTGCGGGTGAGCGATGCCGGGGCCTCTTACTGGGATGGACTGGGAGGGACTGGGCCCACTGGGAGCTCGGTTCCCAACACAGCTCTTGCTCCAGTTCTCAGTGGACGTGGACTCGGAGCTGACGGAGGAGCAGCCGCCCGAGATCGCGCTGTGGCTGGTGCTGGTGGCAGTGGCGGCCGGGCTGCTGCTGCTGGGGCTCATCATCCTCCTGCTCTGGAAGGTGAGGGGGGCAACAGGGCCCCTCCTGGGGAGGAGGGGGTGGAGGAGCCGCGCTGAGACCTGATGGGCTCATGTCACCGGTGCCTGGCTGCAGGATGCTCAAGGGAAAGGTGCACCCCCCCGGGCAAGGTGCTGGCTGCTAAGCAATGAGGAAGAAGAGCAGAGCATCCCAATTTGTGTCCCCCCCCGCAGTGTAAAACATTTTGGGAGCTGCAAAATTCCCCA
>NW_010177841.1:971-26328 GCF_000695765.1 Mesitornis unicolor | reverse complement strand
ATATAAAAATATATTATAAAATTATAGTTATTGATTTCAGAATATTCCATTGCACACTATGAATGTAAGTAGAACAACAAATAACTGGCAAACAGACTTCTGTCAGAAAATCTTAAACCTGCTTTCTAGTAGAGTAAGACTGTATACTATAAATTGACAGATAAGGAAAGAGAAAATGCTTCATTACTTTTTTCTTTCAAGGTCCTAATTTGAGAATTGGTATGAGAAGCAACAAATACTAAAATTTACAGACTTGCTTCTTCAGAGGTGGAGGTAAGAAGAAAGGACTTAATAGTGGCACATCTATAATTCTTATAGTTCTGTCTCTAAAAATTTCCAAAGTAGCTGACAGCTTATGGCTCTATCAAGAGATATGAAACAGAGACATGAAACAGAGACATTAAGATGATTTAAAAAACCAAAACCAAAACCAAACCAAATCAAACAGAAAAACCTCACAACAAAGTAATGTGAAGTTGCCAAAGGAAATGGAAGAGATAGTAAAAATGGGAAGCACTAGGAAGGAGAGGCAAGCAGGGAAGCAATTCAAGAAAGAAGCACAAATTCCAGACCTTCTTCATGCCCTGCATTCCAATACAGATCTTTTTTTATTTATTTTTTTTTCTCTTCCTCTACAGTTGTGTTAAGAGGTCTGAGTTGTAGATGCCTTACAATCTACAGGTCAGAATTACAGACAGGATTATGGTGCTGTTCATAGTAACTGAGGAAGAATTTAAGTTATTTTTAAAAAGCGGAGGAGAAAGATAAAGAAACCTTTGGTCATATTCAAACTAAGCTTAATAAATTTATATACACAAAAAGATATCAAACAGTAAGGTTACGACTGAAGTGTGAGGATCTAACTACAAAAATGGAAGACAATTTCACAGGGATGACCAAATCAACTAAATGTATCTTTAGGCAAGTATAATAATACATCAAGAACTGCTGCTAATCATTATATGAGCTAATATGACAGCTGGCAGCAATGCAAGTTGACTCACAGGACAAGTTTGTCCACTATGGAAGAACTTTCAGATTTCATTTAGAAGTTGAGAAATTGATATAGAATTCTATCATTAAAACATATAAGAAACATTCAGAAATTATTTGAAATTATTTTTAAAATGCTAATTATTTAAAATATAAAAAGAATTAAGATATAAACAATTATATAGAACAAGATTTAGAACATGGCTGTCTTTTTCTCATTTTCCAATGATCGTATTAAAATGAAGTTCTGCTAATAAGAAATCATATATCATTTGACAATATTACCAAGGATAACATTATTTTGTTAAGCTCTCTTAAAGGATTTTCCAAAACCCTTTTTATTTGCTTATTATTTAAATAATAATAATTAGCAAGTATGATCCAGTTGTTCATGTTGTTGTAAGAGACCTTTGTAGAAGCTCAAAAAACAGAACATAATGTGAATTTGTAACAGAAATTTAGTAGTAGAAATTTAAAAAGTAAAACTCAGATGATTAAATTTTATGAACTTAATTAACATAAGTTACACTTTGGAAATTTATTGCTGTGTCTTACTCTAAGTTTGCTCTTTTTGTTGAAATAAGTCTGATGTTATTTCAGAGGTAAAAAAATTCTTTCACACGGGGAAAAAAAAACCTATGACACAAATAATGGAAGTCTTCATGTAAAAATACCTAGGAACTCTGTGCCTTGTAAACATAGAGTTTATATGACCATTTCTCAGAATCATCTAAAATAAAATAAAGTTAATATTTTTTCTACTCTACTAACTCTTATTCTATTATACACCTATTACATTTTGGTATGAAAATTTAGTTTAAAAATATAAACGAAAATCTTCATATCAACAATCTACTGTGCATTCACCACTATATTGGGTCATGCATTCCCTTATTAATTTGCTACAGAAGAATTTTCATAGCCCCTAATATTTTGCACATAGAGGCTTTTTTCTATCTCAGCAATAGCATAAATTAGTTTTATCCCTTTATTATTTGTGTTTGGGAAGTAGTTTCCAAGGTTTTCTAATCATAAACCACAATGCAGAAGTGGGATTTTATGTGGGACCTGTCACTCTACATATGTATGTCTGAAAAATCAGGTTTCACAGCTGAGTGCAGTTTGCAACATTATATCAGACCTTAGAGAAGTTAACAACCCATTAAAGCTTTGGTCCATACGGGACCACTGAAAAAAACATCCCAGACATCTACAGTGGCTGAGTTTGTAAGTCACTATTCTACAATCTTTTAAGACAGAATGTCCTGCCAAGATGATTTTATGCTCCCTTGATTGAGTTATCTAAATAAATGTCAAAATATTTAATCACAGTTTCCCTCATGGTTAAGATCACAGGTCTATTCTGAAATATGCTTCAAAATAACCAGTAATAATTGTCATTCTGTTCCAAAAGGGAAATACTACAGTTTCCAAAACCTACAGTCTTGCAAGAGAAGACAAATTTTTAGACTTGGTTTTCTACCAGAGGTAAAAATTTTGAAAAAATCCCACTCATATAAGTTTAATATTCTTCATGCTAATGTTAGAAGGAATTTTACTCTTCATTCTTCATTTCATAGGCAATAGGGTCCTGAGATTTTCATCACCATAATCAATCTGAAATATAGTATCTGTCATAAGGGATAGATTTATTATAAAAACTTACATTAGAAAATTATTGCCATTGGCTCAATTCTTCCTGTTAGTACAGAATTTATTACAAACAAATAAAATCATAGGATCATAGAATGGTTCTGGTTGGAAAAGACCTTTAAGACCACTGAGTCCAATCATTGAACCAGCCCTAAGTTCGCCACTAGACCATGTCCCTAAGCACGACATCTACTTATCTTTTAAACAACTCCAGGAATGGTGACTCAAACACCTCCCTGGGCAGCCTGTTCCAATGTTTGAAAACCCTTACAGTAAAGAAATTTCTCCTAATATCCAGCCCAAACCTCCCCTGGTGCAACTTGAGGCTATTACTCCTTGTCTTATCACTAGCTACAAGGGAGAAGAGACCGACTCCCACCTTGCTGCAACCTCCTTTCAGGTAGTTGTAGATGGTCTCTTCATAAGACTTGTACTCTAAACCCTTCACCAGCTTTGTTGCACTTCTCTGGACATGCTCCAGCATCTCAATATCCTTCTTGTAGTGTGGGTCCCAAAACTAAACACAGCATTCCAGATGTGGCCTCACCAGTGCCGAGTACAGGGGAAGGATCACTTCCCTGGTCCTGCTGATCACACTATTCCTGATGCAGGCCAGGATGCTGTTGGCCTTCTTGGCCACCTGGGCACACTGCTGCCTCATGTTCAGCCAGCTGTCGACCAACACCCCCAGGTCCCCCTCCTCCAGGCTGCTCTACAGCCACTTCTCCACAGGCCTGTAGGATTGCATGGGGTTGTTGTGACTGAAATGCAGGACCCGGCACTTGACCTTGTTGAACCTCATGCAATTGGCCTCAGCCCATTGATCCAGCCTGTCCAGGTCCCTCTGTAAAACTTGTCTACCCTCAGGAAGATCAACACTCCCACCCAACTTAGTGTCATCTGCACTTCTTCAGTCCCATCACAAACAATTTCCAGGATGAGCACTGGAAGTTAGAAATAAACAAAACTCCTTGATATTACCAGGGACACCGGCAAGCCAATTCAGCCAGCTTTTCACTGAAAAGCTGAATTCTATTATGTTCAGTCAGTGAAAGCCTTGATGTGCTTTGTCCCACCTAGAACAGTAATTTCAGAATGCCTGCCTAAATATTTTTTTTAGTAAAAATTTTATTGGTTTTGTAACCAATGGGGAGTATTTTCTAAAACATCACTGTAATTTACAAGATGTCCTAATCAGGCAAGGACAATTTGCAAGCCTAAATTACTTATGCCCTTTTCTACTTCAAGCATTTAGCAAAATGGTGCAAATTGTTTTTTCATGAAAAAATGAACCTATATTCTTTGTCTTAAACTTTCTTTATTCATACAATCATTTTTGGTGCTTTAACTAATTTTCTCTAAACGTAAAACATTTTTCATTTTAAATTATTGGAGTGGAAAATTGCACACGTTTAAAAATTTATGAAAAAATATGTAAGAGCCTGCGGTCTCATAAAATATGTATTATATAGCACCATATTTATTCTACCTACTTGTTAAACTTGCTTAAAGTGCCCACTGTGACTTGTTTGGCAGAACATACTTCTTTTTCCATAACAGTCCTTTCTGTGTCTTACACAGTGTTTTGTATTTTTGAAATGTGCAGGGGAAAAAGAAAGCATAACATTTCTGATTATTTTTCCCAGTCCTTATTAACAGAGGTTAGCTGGTAGTGGGAAATTAAGACAGCACTTTTATGAAACCATTGAGGACAATTTAAAACTGAAGAATATCTATTAAACAACATAGCAACAAACAATATAGTTTTTACATTCAAATGAAATTTTGCATCAAGATTTGGGAATGTGGAAGGAAAATACTAATTCTGTTATTTCAGTAATTAGGTTTAATATCAGATGCTTGACTTGCAGAAGTAAGTAAAAGCCTTGTCAGTGAAATATCACTATAAAAGTCATCCAATAGGATGGAAGGGGAAAAAAAGTTACCCTTCCCCCTTGGACAAATCAGGCTTTTTATTTTCATGTAACTCTAATAATTTCTACCACACGTATGCTAAGTATTTATCAGATGACAACAATATTAATATTCATTGCTAAGAGCCTAAGAACAGTTAAAGAAAGAAAAAGAAACTTTAAAAATAATTATATTTTCATTAAAATAAATTATATCTACTTTCTAAATGTTGAAATAAATACTGATTTTAGTTTACCATAAATGTGTCCATTTCCATTTATGATATGATACAATAGAATAAGTACACTGAATGAGCCTTTGAAATACAGAGCATTGTTTGGTAAAGTGGTATAATTAAATTCCTGAACAATACAGATAAACTACAGTAGGAGAGTAAAAATTTGATATCATATTAAAATGTAATATTCTCTTTTTTGAAAGAAGCAGAAGAGATTAATGTTTGTGCATTCAAGAAGACATAACAGAATAAACACATTGCATTTCAAAACTTTATCTCTCCCTAGGATAATGCTACACTATATATTTTTCTTTTTTTAGAATTTTGTGTACTTAATCTTTCCTCTATATTTCAAAGATTTATTAATAAGTTGACTTGACAGCACTGCTGTAAGGTTGCTGCAATACTAACAGTTCAGACTCAGACAAAATAAAGGATGCAGCTGTTCAGACAGAGAGATCTGCCTGCAGAGAAGGAGCCCATGTCAAAAATCCACTTGAGACAATCCAATCCCTTAAAAATTCCTAAGGAAGAACACTCTCTTCAGCATTTTCAAAATTTAACCTAGTTAAAACAATAGAGATTTTTTTATAGATTTGACCTGTGTCTTGGCAAAATTACATGAAAAATTTCTACAAGAAAGAGGGGACTATTTCCTCAGTATTCAATACGCTAGTAATTTTGGCAGAATATATCACATTTTCTTAATACCATTCTAATATGCTAAACAATGGTTCAGGACATAGATATAAAATCCTATTATAAACTTGACCATCAAAAGTTACAATTAGTCATATTTCAGAATATGTGAAGGAATACTTAAAGGATATCCAGTCAACTTGTTTACTGATAACACATGCCTAGCAATGGAAAAATTTGCAATGATGCCAACAGTCCTCTTTAGCAACATTTTCTTTAAGAAAAATAGAATATATTTATTTCCAAACCAACCTGTAAGAGAAAAAAATAAAATAAAAGCAACAAGTAACTCACAGTGAAAATGTAATTTAAAGTCTTTGGACAACTGGATCCTATGTGCATAAATGCAAAATAAAGATAAATCTATTATTTGAAGATGAAGGAGTCCATACATTTCTTCAGAATATTTCTGAAGTCTTAAAAAAAGATGCACACAATTCTAGCTCATAGGTGTCCCTGTAATTTTTCCCATACTTAAGACTCCAGTTAATTTACAAATCTCAAGTGTCTCTTTGATTTTAAATGTCACTGTGTCACACGATCCTGGAAATTTCTCTTTTTCACCCTTTAACAACAACAACCCTTAAACGTTTTTTTTAAGCAAGTAAGTCTTCAGCAGACTGTTGTATCAGTTTTCACTATTTTTATGTATTTATATCAAGGGCAACATGCAGAGTACATATGCACAGGTGTACATTGGCCTGGATGACAAAACCTTGGATTTAATGTTCAGCACTGCTGTTAAGCACATGGTTAACTTACTAAAAAATAGTAGAAACAGAAAAGTTAGGGGTAATTTGTACAGTAGGAATACTAATTGATATGAATAGGAATGTATTATAAAGAAAAAATAGCTATTCTTGAATGTGTTCACATTGCACTCTTTGAATAAAGATCATAAGTACTCCACAAAATGTACAAGTAATTTTTCTGAAATTCTTTAAAATAAATTATTTCAAAGTTAGTAAAACCTTTGTGTAGCTCTAAAACCAAATATATGATATATGAAATGTGTTCCTTTTTCTTGTCAAGTAACTACAGAAATCCAGTCTACTGTGCCCAAATCTCCCTGAAGAAATGGATCTATCTTGCTATCTGACTCCATCCATGCACTGGGATTTTCTCCCCAGACTGTATCTAGAAGGCCTTACACTGCCTCACTCCTCCAGATCTTTTACCTATCATAAAAAGCCTTGCTGGTTTCTGCCCATTAACTTGATTGCTAGAGATTAAGGTTGCCTTCCCGCAATGTTTTCTCCTTGATAATCCCCGAGACTAATTCCTCAAAGCTTCCTTAAATCTTTTTCAGGCCCAAAGCCTCAAATCTGTTTAAGGCTATGGGTCCCTGAGGCTTCAGGGTCCTTAAAAGGGTGTCGTGGTTTAAACCAGCAAGCAGTTAAACGCCACATAGCCATTTGCTCACTTTCTCCCTCCACGGTGGTGTAGAGGAGAGAATCAGGAAATTAAAAGCGAAAGAACTGATCTGGTTGAAATAAAGACTATTTAATAACTAAAACAAACCAAACTGAAATAATACTACTACTAATGAATTGTAATCAGAAGAGGAACAATGATAATAAAGCAATCAAATTTCTACACAGCTCACAAACAGCAGTTGCTGGCTGTGCACCAATGGAAACAAGACATGGGACAAGTAAGCCTCAAGAACCAAGACAGGCCGCCATCTGAAGAAGAAGAGAAGGGAGGGAGAGAGAAGAGAAGAAGGGGTCATCCCCTACAAACTCCCCAACTTATAGTGAGTGTGATGTTTATGAGATAGGATACATTCTAGGGATCAGCTTGGATCACACTCGGAAAATCTGTCCTGGGTCCCAGAAAATAATGGGCTTTCACTTCCCCCCATCCACTTGTGCAGAAATTAAAAAAAAATCTCTCAGAAATGCAGTTCTGATGAAATGAAAATGGAATTCTATGATTCAATCCCAGCAAAAACAGGACAGATGGCCTTTTTAAAGCAGTTTGCAAAACTTTTCTTTTCTTCCCCTAGCACCAAGAACTCCAGGGCACCATGCTGGATTGTCCCATACTCCAAGAGAAATATCTCCATCCGTGCATCCAGTGTGATAAGATTAGCTCAACCGTTCAGGTAAAACCACTTTCAGAGAAATCCAAGGCTGTATCAACTCAAGCTCTGATAAACAGTGGTAGCCGTTTTGAAATGTTACTACGATTTCCTTTCTTTTAATGATTAAATTTCTCCATCTGAAGAGAAAGATTACTCTGATTATGTTGTTTCACCTACATAGATACTAAAATGTTAGAAAAAGAAGATAACATTAGGGTTTTTTAGAATTTGTTGGTCACTTTACCTGTAGCTTCGTACTGATTCTATCATAGTTCTTATTATGTTATCTAATTAGATAGATGTATGAATTATTAGGTATGATTTTTTTCCCTTTCTTATAAAAATAGTTTCTAGCTTTCTTTTTCTTCTTTCATTAAATTTTGTTTTGTCCAGATTAGGAGCAATTTTCACACTGCTGGGAACAGTATAATTAAACAGAAACAGAGCATCATGTGTTAGATCATGGTGTTAGATACTGTACTGTGAATTAAAAAAAGGCCTTGCATTGTTGTGAACCATCACACTTGTGTCACATATACTTGAGTGACGTATTCTCATTCAGTGCTACTCCAAGGCACTGTGTTACACCAATATACTCCTGCTTAAACACATGAAAACATTTTTATCACTTCGGGGGACAACAGAAAATACATCTAAATTCAGAGAACAGTGCAACCTTCAGTTCTTGTTCCCATATAATCAAACTGAGAAAACTACTGAAGCACACCACTAACCCACTCCTACCTACTCAAGCAGAAAGGCAGGAAAGAAATCAGGGGACAATGGCCAGGATGCAGATCCCATCCCAACAGAGTCAGGATGTGGTCAGAATGCATTCCCAGCTCCTTCAGTTTAGCTGTATTTAAAAAAGACAATTTTGGTAGGGATTTCCCCTATTCACAAAGATCTTGTTTCAGCATTTATTTTAAACAGCTAACCTTTACTTTTCATATGATAATCCTGCCTTCCTACTTTTGTGAGACTTATTTCAGTATGCCATTGTATTATACTTCACAACATGAAGATCCACTGACATTAATAATGAGGTAAACAGTGCTTAGATCTTAAGTGCAGTGTTTCTCATTCAGTTAAATTAGATGTTCTCATTAGGATATGAGGTTAAATCAGAAGATAATGTGGAAAGAAATGTTTCAAATAGGAAAGCTAAGAAAATAATTTTGATTATCAATATGAGCACATAAACAAGGCCAGAATGTTTTCAAATACTTCTTTACTTGTACTTAAGCCTTTAAAATAGAGGAAGGAAAGAGGCTATAGGAAAAAATGGCACTGAAGAAATAAATAAGATCTCTACTTTCGTCAGACCTAAGGAATAATTGAGCTTTCTGAGACTGGTGCACACAAAAAGAACATAAGTACTATTAGCTAATCTGTCATAAGTGAAATAAAGCAAATTATAGCTTATTTTAAATGTCAGTTACTGTTTAAGTCTACCTAAGGTTCAGTAGATTTCCATGAAGAACTCATAACTAATGAATCCTTATGAAGAGCATTCTAATTAATAGAGTGGAATTTTATACTAAAAATTCACATCTTGAAAGTCCAAGAACATAAAAATATTCTGAATTCCCATCAAGCATATCTAAGCAACAATTAAATTCAAAGGTTAATGTAACCAGGTAAGCAGAGTTCTAAAGTAAAGATATTCCTTTTTTTTTTTTAACACATTGTTCTGGAAGCAATTAAAAATACAGTTTTCTCCCTGTTTTCTTTTATTTGGAAGTATACAGGTGCCATCCGTCAACTCCATAGGCTGCTCTTCTTTCTTGATCACAATATACATGAGGGGAAAAAAAATGGGAGATTACACATAAAACTGAGTCCCACTAAAAAAATGGTAGGCCAAATGATTACTGCTTTTCAGAAGACATGTTTTTCTCTCCTTAGAGAAGCATGTCTCTATTTTTTCTCTCTTCAACCAAGAAAAGAAAAAAGTTTAATCCTGTAACCTTGAAAAGTTCTTCAGAACATTTTCTAGCTTAAGTAGAGAATCTGCTTGTATGTCCTTAAGCATGATGGTTGAGCTAAAAACAAACACACAACGGCTGAGCAACAGTAAAAAAAAGCATGGATGGCCAGCAGGTTTTCAAATGTTTTTCTCTATGCACACATTTACTCTGCTCCCTCTCAGTGATTTCTGTATCAATGCTTCTATCAACCCACTGTAGAAACCATTAGCTTACAGCTGAGTGGCCTTTAAATCACTGACTTTCATAACTAACTCTCAAGGTACATTAGGTTCAGTATGGTTGATCATTTCAACTAGAAACAATTTTCCTCTGGTGATGAGCCAGAAAGTTGCATATGTCAGAAGCAGCTATCTGCTATACCTAAAATGTAACACTTTCATAATTTTACTCTAAAAAAAGAGATATCAAACATCCTAATCATATTCTCTTTCCTGGTACAAGATTTCACACTGTAATAAATTATTGATAACATAGCTGCAAAGACAACGTATCTTCAGAAAATGTTATTAGCATTTTATGCTGTAAACACATATATCTCACAATTCTCATGTTACTCCCATTTATACATGCTAACCTACTTCAAAAATGCAGTAGGTAATTGAAATATTTCTTAGTATTTTTGAATAAAGACATAAACAATTACTTCTATAGACATTTGACCCTAGTCCCCTTTATATGTTAGAGTGCTTATCATTGAACGATGTTTTTCAGAAAAAAAATAGACTTCCATACTGTTTTGTCCTCCCAAGAGTGGCTGAAAATTACTTAGATGACTGTAAAGCATCATTAGTTAAGGTCACTTTGCTAGCATGACATTAGCAAAAATAGTAAACCAGGAAATCTCCACTGTGCAGCAATGGACAGAGAAACTCCAAAAATATCCAGTAGTTTCTATATTTTCTAGTAAATAATATAAGTCAGAAGGCTGAACACATTTTCATATGTATAAACTGCAGACATAACGAGCTGCAGTTAAATTTACCAGTGTATAAGTTTACCAGTGTATCTGGGCTCAAATTTGGCATTTCTGTCCCTCTTTAGACTTTACTTTTCCATCCAGGGTGATGTCATGGAAGCTCCACATCCTTGAAGAACACATCCTTTAACCTTCTTCCCTTCTGTAGGAAATCAAAGCACCCTATCCTCTGATACAACCCTGTTAAACTTCGTCTTACAAAAAAGTTGAAAAAACCAATGATATAAAAGTTTTCTAACTGCAAAATTATTCACAATTACAAAGCAGTAAGTGTTCTAGTTTTTTTTTTAACCTTATTTGTAGAATATAAGATTAATCAAGAAGAAAGATCCAGAAGGATCCTAAAATACTCACTGTGACAAGTATCAGTGCTATATAACCCTTTCAGCAGACAGGAGTAAAATTAGAGACATTTGGGCCATTGGCATAATCAGAATTGTTGAGTTTCTATGGCACAGTGTTTTTTAAGACTTTCAAGTCAACTTTGCTACTAGATACTAAAATCATAACACAGCTCTGCAACCTTCAAACTCTTTCTTTGGGATGTCAGTGTCTAAATAACATGCTATTGAAGCAAACAACCCATTTCCCAAATGAAGAACTGTGTGAAGTTAATGTTGTATGTGGCCCTGTCTGTCATAAGAAATACAGAGTGAGGTGAATCTTTTAGTCCATCTTTTAAGATAAGAAAAATATCATTTCAACACACAAGATCTGTTTCATTTCACATTAAAGATAAAAAAGGCTCTGATCAGAGCTGTGATAAGGTTATAAAATGACAAAATATCATGTGCTAATGTTTTGATAAAATATATTCAGGGGACGAGGGGCAGGCAAAAAATAGGACCAAACTGAATACTAATATGATGACAAGTATGCTTTGTTCTGCATCAAGTGTTCCAAAGAAAGCTAAAGAGTTTATGATGGATAAAGCTGTAATAGAGAGAGAGTGCTAAAAAACCTCTATTTTCATTTATTTTGCTCATGCTGAACCTTATCCAAATCTCTCTGAAATGGCACACAATATCTTGAATGTGTCCTCAAGCAGCATGGTTCTTTATGACCTTAACAAAGCCGTTATGAAGGAGGAGTTTTATTTCAATAAAAAAAAATTTAAGAGGCAGCAAAAGTGCCATGATATCAAGCAGTGCGAGATGCAATGGAAGAAGGAAAATAATTAGGAGAAACACGGTATTACAGATAGGAATAGAAAACCCACAACTGAGTTATTATCCTATTTTCTTGTGACTTGGAATGTTATTGTAGTGGGAAAAAGTCAGTTTCTAATAAAATATTATATAATTTTGACTTTTTTAAAAATTAAATAGAAAGCTAAAAAACCCCTCTGACTCTACTATATACCTTTTGAATGATGTAAGCATTTTTAGTTCACGCTGTTTCATTTGTTTAAATGTAAACTATGAAGCTTTACGGATTTGAAGTTACTTACTCAGTGTTCATATTAATAGGAATTTGATGAAATTCCATTACCAGTATATCCTTTCTGTAAAATCTATTATGATTTTCTACTATATTATTGATAATAACACTTGCTAAAATGTAAAGCTTTTGTCCACTTAACTAAAGATCCAGCATGGGACTTCTGAGTAAAAAGACAAACTACATGCTGCAGTATTTTATTTTGCCTTCTTCCAGTGACTCGCATCAGAAGATAAATAACTCTACATCTCTATTGCTTGTCTCCAATTTTCTTCACATTTTTAGCATTTACAAGGATTATTGCATGGATTAAAGCCTGTGATGTATCACAGAATCAAAGAATCACAGAATGTTAGGAGTTGGAAGGGACCTTGAAAACTCATGTAGTCCAACCCCCCTAGACTAGGTCACACAGGAGATATAATGTATTAAATATATATATATGTATATATAAAAGGAGATATAATGTATTAAAAATGAATAAATCTTTTCATCCCAGAAAAGTTGCAACTGAATATGAAATAAAAAAGTAATATGTTTTAAAAAAAATAATATTGTAGCTTGATTTTGCATAGCCATGAGCATTATGCTACATCTCTTGTTACAGCTTCACAGTACCTTGTATTAGCAACAATATTTCCAGAGAGGACACCAAAATTAAGACCTGCCAATATTTGCTTTAACAAACAGAAATAAAACATGCTATTAAGTGGAAGGGGCTGGCAATGAAAACAGCCTTTTAGCATATGAAAGAAAATAAGATTTTAGAGCAGGTGTGAAAGTCCACACTTGCGAGATGTTTATATCTTGGAATAGTCTGCAAATGCCGCACCATATGCTTGGTCACACAAAAAAATTACCATAAAAATTGATACACAGTACACAGAGTTATGTGGATGAAAATGTGGCAGTCAGAGCCATGATCATTATGCATAGGAAAGCAGGATATAGCTTTTATTTTACTTATTTTGGAAAGAATTTCAGCAAAAATTTCAAAGGTACAGATCAACTGTCTCTGTAGAATGAATTCCCACAGGCCTCAATGAGTAACAGAATTTTGTTTTGTTAATTAATTTAAGTTAGCTAGATTACAGCTACTCTGGGTCTGAATGCCTCATATTTGTAATGAAGAGATAGCTGTAAAATGGATTCAGTGAGATTCCTTTCTGTTTCTTATCACAGCATTGGAAGACAGAAAAATATAAATGACTCATAGGATATATAGAGAAGCAGAAACGGGGAAAAGATGTTTCAGTAAGGAGAAAAATGAAACAATGCAGACAAAAGACATTCAGTGATAATAAACACTGAATGTTTGAAGAACTGCTATGAGACAAATGGAGTGAGAGCAGAGCTACTGCTCCACAACCACCAGGACCTCAGAGAAAAAAAACTGCCTTCAAAATTTTATTTTTTTTTAAGCTGTATTAGGAGCTGCTAGCACTATGAAATAGCAAGGTTCACAGCAAATAATGCACATTATATTCAGAAAGAAAGATGTCTTTATTCAGAATCACTTAGCTTCTGAAAGAATACGCATGCCCGTTCAGTATTAATTATAGAATCATAGAATGTATTGGGCTGGAAGGGATCTTTATAAATGCCATCTAGTTTAATCCCCCTGTAATAAGCAGGGACAATGTCACTAGATCAGGTTGCTCAGAGTCCCATCAAGCCTGACCTTGAATATCTCCAGGAATGGGGCCTCCACTACTGCTCTGGGCAACTGCTCTGGGCAACCTGTTCCAGTGGTCTACCACCCTGCTATAGAAAAACTTTTTCCTAATATCCAACCTAAATCTACCCTTTTTGAGTTTAAAACCATTAGTCCTCATCCTATTGCTACATGCCCTACTGAACAATTCTTCCCCAGGTTTCTTATAGGCACCTGTCAGGTACTGGAAGGTCATTATAAGGTCCCCCCAGAGCCTTCTCTTCTCCAGGCTGAACAACCTTAACTCTCTCAGCATATCTTCATAGAAGAGGTACTCCAGCCCTCTGATCATCTTTGTGACCCTCCTCTGGACCCGATCCAGTACTTCAATGTCCTTTTTGTGTTGAGGACTCCAAAGCCGGACACAGTACTTCAGGTGGGGTCTCACCATAACAGAGTAGAGAGGCAGAAGTAAAGCCATGCTGGCTGTCTCAAAACACCTTCCTGCCCTCCACATGCCTCAGCATAGCTGAGGAGGATCTGTTCCATGATCTTACGATGCACAGAGGTGAGGCTGATGCACAGAAGTGAGATTGATGCAGAGAGGTGAGGCAGTTCCCAGGGTCCTCCTTTCTTCCCTTTTAAAAAATGGATGTGATGTTTCTTTTCTTCCAGACACTAGGGACTTCACCTGACTGCCATGACTTTTCAAATATCATGGAGAATGGCTTGGCAACTACATTAGCCAATTCCTTCAGGACTCTGGGATGCATCTCATCAAGTCCCATGGGTTTGTGTATATTCAGGTTCCTCAGATGGTCACAAACTTTATATTCACTTACTATGAAAGGAATTTTTTCTCCCTGGTCCCTGTCTCATGAGACATCAACTTAAGAGCTGTGAGGAGAGAGGTTGCCAGTAAAGCCAAAAAAGTTGTTGAGAACCTCAGCCTTCTACTCATTTGTTGTTACTAGTTCACCATTGCTGCTCATCAGGGAGGGTACACTTTCTTTAACTTTCTTTTTCTGGTTGATATATCTGCAGGAGTCCTTCTTGTTTTTCTTGACATCCCTTGCTAAGTTCAGCTCAAACTGCACTTTGGCCTTCCTGACCTCATCCCTACACACCCAGGCAATATGTCTGTACTCTTCCCATGTCACATGTCCGTGCTTCCACTGACTATGCAGTCCCATCTTGCCTTTTAGTTTGGCCAGCAGGTCTTGACTCATCCATGCTGGTCTCTTGCCTTCCTTGCCCGATTTCTTACCCTTTTTGCTAAGTTCAGCTCAAACTGCACTTTGGCCTTCCTGACCTCATCCCTACACACCCAGGCAATATGTCTGTACTCTTCCCATGTCACATGTCCGTGCTTCCACTGACTATGCAGTCCCATCTTGCCTTTTAGTTTGGCCAGCAGGTCTTGACTCATCCATGCTGGTCTCTTGCCTTCCTTGCCCGATTTCTTACCCTTTGGGATTGAGAGCTCTTGCTCTCTATGGAAAGCCTCCTTAAAGATCTGCCAGCTCTGTTCTGCTCCTTTGTCCTTGAGGGCCATTTCCCAGGGGCTCCTGTTGACTAACTCCTTGAAGAGCTGGAAGTTGGCTTTCCTGAAAATCAGGGTCCTGACTAAGTTTCTTGTGTGACTCATACGCCTTAGGACAGTGAACTGCATGAGCGCTATAGCCCAGACTGCCTCCAATCATGACATCCCTGATTAGCTTACTCATAATGGTAAGCATCAGGTCCAACATAACTTTTCTCGAGTAGGGCTATTTCCTGTCTCCACCCCTCCTTCCTTTCCTGTCCCTTCTGAACAGCTTGTAGCCATCGATAGCCACACTCCAGTCATGGAATTCATCCCACCAATTTTCAGTGATGGCCACTATGCCATAGCTTTCCTGTAGCATGATAGCTTCCAACTCCTCCTGATTGTTGCCCATGCTGCACGTATTGGTGTACACACATTTCAACTGTGCTGCTGGCCATGTCACCTTCTTAGATGGACGCCTCTTCATTCCCTCAAGGTGTTTCATGGAAGCTACCCTGTTGGCTCCTATCTCCTCCTCAGCCTCTGGTTTGTCTGGTTTGTAAGATTTTGCCTGTGCTGCAATGCCCTCTGCATGTCTCAGAACAACAGGTTGATGGTCTTTACTACCACCTCATCCCTCCAACCCTGGTGTGTCATCCTGCTGCTTGTCACAGCCAATCTTGATATTATTATCCCCATCCCCTCTTCACATCTAGTTTAATGGCATGCCAATCAGCCCTGCAATCTCCTGGGAAAAGATCCTATTCTCTCTTTGAGAAAGGTGCCTCCTGTTAGATGCCAGCATACCTAGTGCTGTGTAGGTCATCCCATTATCAAAAAAACAAAATTGTGGTGTGACACCAGCCACAGAGCCATTAATTATTTTGTAATGTGCTTCTGGAGTGAAGGGACAAAGACACAGGGAGTAGGTAAATTACAAAAAAAAAGGTAAGTCAAAGTTTTCTCTGTTGGAAAATAATTTGAGTGGTTAAAAATTTGAAAAAACACACATAATGAATGTCTTCAAATATACTTTTGGAAACTTTTTTTGTGTGGAAGATTCTCGTGAATACTTATTCTGGATCAGCCTCTTTGCATCAGATAGCAGTTTCTGACAGTATCATTTAAAAGCAATCCCTCTATACTTGTTGAAAATTGTTAATTCTGAGGCATTTCGTTGAAACAACTGTTCTGTGCTAATACATGAATCTACTAACCATTTCAATTTTTAATCCTCATTCTGCAGAGAATAAAATTGAGAAATTGCTTGACTTCTGAATATTAGTTCAAAATTAGTTGTTTTTTAGTTAATAATTGAAATGTAAACTCTCTCTTCATGGTGTAAAATACCTGTGCAATTTCAGAGATGTATTTAATTTACTTCTGTAAATGTTAGTTCCATATTCTCTTAGTGGAGGGGAAAGAGGAACAGAGTTTCAGTGGCTCTCGATTGACATAAGATAACAAGGAAGATACAAATATAAAATATAAATTCTGACACTTCTGTTCTAATGACCATTCATTCACTCTAAAAAAGCACCGCTAAGTTATAGATAAAATTGATTCAATAACAGGTATTCACCCACTGGCTCAGCTGCACACTTTTAAGCTCAAAAACTTCTTTTCTCCCATCTATTAACATGACTAAACAGAAATGGGTGATTAAATTATCATGTATAAAATTATCTCAGAATTAAGAACTTGAAACACACTTTAAAAAAATGCAGCATGCTACATCCTCAGTGTACGAGTATTTCATTCCAAATTTGGCTTAATATGGACTATATGTTTGAAGATCAAAGAAGGTAATTTGAAACCTTCTCAACTGGTTTTACTAAATCATATTTGAAAAAACAGTCTTTTATAAAAATATTCTTACTTTTTTCCCCACCTAACTAAATAGAGTAAGAGAAGTTCAGACTGTAATCTATTCAGAATTTTTTCTTTCTCAGATATCATCATTAGGTTTCACAGGAATATTTCCTATGACATTCTCTCATTCAAGCTACAAGAATCTTAAATTCTTGGCTTTATTGTCTTGGTAGTCTCACAGCGATATGACTACTATAAGATGAATGGAAAGGAGAACAATGGAGTCTACCCACCTTCTCCAGATACTCTTTTAGGTGTAACTTGCTAACTAGAGTAATTTTATGAGAAGACGTATGGTTTGAACTCTGTGAGATTGAGTATCACATGTCAATGCTCTAACCAGTACATTATTTTTCAAAAGACTGGGTTTTATAGAATCATAGAATGGTTTAGGTTGGAAGGGACCTTAAAGATCATCTAGTCCAACCCCCCTGCCATGGACAGGGACTGAAGAAAGAAGAGAGAATTTCAGAGCCCATAGCTAACATGGAAAGAAGTGTGGAGGAGTGACTTTTTTTTTGGTTGTTCCTAATTTCTTTTTTTCCCCATTTCTTATGGCTGCAGAACTCCCTGTTCAATCTAATATGCGCTATCCTGTAACTGTAGCCATTTCTGGAAGTAATAAATGCAACTAGTCCTAACCTGAAATCAGCCTTTAGCCTGTAGAATTTGTTAAAGGGAAAATATTTATTTTAGTAGACCTGCTACACAGAATTTATGATACTTGTTTATATGGTTTAGATTTTGTTTGTTTTGTTGTTTGTTTCTTTTTAAACCCACAAGCAATGTCTGTAAATTAAGTTCTTTACCAAGCTTTGCAAGTGGCCTTAATCTAAGGCTGCCTTTTCCTGAAGTGAGGCAACTCAACATAGTTTTTCAGCTACAGGCTGTTTCATAGATTATACTGCCTACAAGTATGCCATCTATGGCTTATCATTATATTTAGGTTTGAATTGTAGCGACCAGCACTCCATTTTGGATGCAGGTGAAACTGTGTGAACATCACAATGGACATTTGTCAAAAATCATAGAATCATAGAATCATAGAATCATAGAATGGCTTAGGTTGAAAGGGACCTTAAAGATTATCCAGTCCAACCCTCCTGCCATGGGGCAGGGACACCTCCCACTAGACCAGGTTGCTCAAAGCCCTGTCCAACCTGGCCTTGAACAATTCCAGGGAGAGGGCATCCACAGCTTCCCTGGGCAACCTGTTCCAGTGTCTCACCACCCTCACAGTAAAGAATTTCTTCATAATACCTAGTCTGAATCTACCCTCTTCCAGTCTGAAACCTTTCACCCTCATTCTATCACTACCTGCCCTTGTAAAAAGTCCCTCCCCAGCTTTCCTGTAGGACCCCTTCAGGAACTGGAAGGCTGCAGTATGGTCTCCCTGCAGCCTTCTTTTTTTCAGGCTGAACAGTCCCAATTCTCTCAGTCGATCCTCATAGGGGAGGTGCTCCAGCCCTCTGATTAACTTCATGGCCCTCCTCTGGACCTGCTCCAACAGCTCAATGTCCTTCTTATGTTCGGTGCCCCAGAACTGGATGCAGTACTCCAGGTGGGGTCTCACGAGAGCAGAGTAGAGGGGCAGAATTACCTCCTTTGCTCTACTGGTCACACTTCTTTTGATGCAGCCCAGGATGTGGTTGGCCATCTGGGCTGCAAGATCACACTGCCAGCTCATGTTGAGTTTTTCACCGACTGACACCCTCAAATCCTTTGCCTCGGGACTGCTTTCAAGCCATTCTCCACCCAGCCTGTATCTATGCTTGGGATTGCCCCTACCCAGGTGCAGAACCTTGCACTTGACCTTGTTGAACTTCATGAGGTTGGCATGGGCCCACTTCTCCATCCTGTCCAGGTCCCTCTGAATGGCATCCCTTCCTCCCAGGATATCAACCGCAACACCCAGCCTGGTGTCATCCGCAAACTTGCTGAGGGCGCACTCAATCCCACTGTTCATGTTGCTGACAAAGATGTTGAACAGTACCGGTCCCAATACTGATCTCTCGGGGACACCACTCGTCTCTGGTCTCCATTTGGACGTTGAGCCATTGACCGCAAGTCTCTGAGTGGGACCATCCAGCCAATTCCTTACCCAGCATGTGGTCCGTCCATCACATCCATGTTTTTCCAGTTTTGTGGCCAGGATGTCATGTGGGACAGTGTTGAATGCTTAGCACAAGTCCAGGTAGATGACATCTGTTGCTCTTCCCTTATCCACTGAAGCTGTAACTCTTGGTAAAGCCATGTTGGTTACCCCCAATCACTGCATCCTTGTTCCCCCTGTGCCTTAGGAGAGCCTTCAGGAGGATCTGCTCCATGATTTTGCCAGGCACAGAGGTGATACTGACTGGCCGATAGTTTCCCGAGTCTTCCTTTTTCCTCTTTTTGAAAATGGGGGTTATGTTTCCCCTTTTCCAGTCATCAGGAACTTCACCAGACTGCCACGACCTTTCAAATACGATAGATAGCGGTTTGGCAACTTCATCTGCCAGTTCCCTCAGGACCCGTGGATGGCTGTCATCATGTCCCATGGACTTGTGCACCTTCAGGGTCTTTAGGTGGTTTCAAACATGATCTTCACTTACAGTGGGTGGATCTTCCTTCTCCCAGTCCCTACCTTTGCCCTTTGTGACTTGAGCAGTGTGGCTAGAGCCCTTGCCAGTGAAGACCAAGGCAAATAAGTCATTCAGTACCTCAGCCTTCTCTATGTCCCCTGTGACTAGTACTCCATCTTTCTTCTGGAGAGGGCTCACTTCTTCCCTTTTGATGGAAAAGAACTGTGTATGCTCAGTTTGATCAAGATTACTTCTTAATACCCAGGTTCAGAGTACTTGGTCCAATTGGATGGAAATACTGTTCTTCAGTCTCAAGTCAAACTAATTTATATTACTGACAAGCTTTAATTTATTACTTGCTTAGCTGGTCTATATCAAATTTTCTTTGTTCCCAAATCATTCTTTTTTCTCCAGTACACAATAGACAGAAATTTATTAGAGGTGAAACACATAGCTTAATTTGCAGAAATCACACTTGGCTACAAAAAAGTAATTTAGTAGATGCTCTCTATTTCTCTAGGTAGATTCTCACCAAGAGCAGAAAATAACAACTTTTAATATAATGATATATTTTTTCTGGTCTTTGATCAACAGCTTTATCAAAAAAATAACAGTTCTTCTGAATTGTCATATACTATTATACTAGTTCTTTTATGTCACCTCCTAACTCCTCTGTCTTCTGTGCTATCACATCATCATTACCTCTGGAAACTATTCAGAAGCAGATTTTGAAGTCTGTAAAATCAGACATAAGTACAGGAACCAAGTATATGCTTCAATTACTACAAAATCAGGAGCTACAAGCTCTAAAAGGAGAACTGCAAACCATTTAAATGAATAGCAAAAATGAAAAATATTTTTCCTATTTACTCCTCAGTTCTGGACAATTCCAAAGTAAGTTCATGCATGTCTACTCAAATGCACGCCCAGTTAACTTTGATGTCTATTCTATCTGCAGTGACATATCACTTCTTAGTAAATTGATACTAAAAATGTTAACTTATATGGATTTTGGAAGAAAACAAGTTGGCATTGTTTGGGTACTCAAAACCTGTCATGAAGCACTTCTTTTACAGTACACTGCACATTGAGTACTTTGAATATTGACCAATCCCTGCTATGACCTATGCCATAGGTTATTATCAGAATGGGCAATGCTTTCAGTACTACATGTGAAAAAGAATCTTTGATTATTGGATATTATCATTGGATTATTCATGGAACATATCTGAAAAATAAATAAAGTTGAAATTGTGGCTAAATCTGAACAGTTAACAGTAAAAAGACGCCCCATAAAACCCAAAAAAACCAGTTGCCAAAAAATACTGAAACCAGAAATACATGAACTATCAAGTTCATGTATCATATCAACTATCAGCATGAACTATCAAGAACCAAAGGGGGTTTCGGCATTTTCTTTTTCAGAATAGTCTCTAAGGAATTACTACATGTAGATCATGTATCAGGGTAAAGGAGAGCTTCACCTTAACCAGCACTATCTGATGTAATTACACAGTCCATGATCCCAGCGGAGCCATGTGCTTTATACACTTTATCTAATTCAACTATGCCAGACCCATATGCATGCAATACACTAATATGAAGCAGCAACCTGAAGATTTATGAGGGATAGGAGGTGTACTGAGAGAACTCTGTTGAACAAAGATATAGATGAAAAGTTGTGAACACTTTCTGAAGCCCAGTTTTGAGTCAATAGAATAATTTCCCAGATTTCTTTAAACAAGAGTATTGGATAACACATATTCGTCATTAAATTATTTTGTTATCCGTGTGAGGGAAAACAGTGAAACCAATTTAATTATTCTATAAACGCTTAAAGAAATTGTATGTCATTCTTGATTCTGACCTGTAAGTAAGTCTTTTGCCTATAAAAGTAATGGAAAATATATGTAATGGAAAATTTATAACACTTAAAGTTACTATAATCTCATTCTTTCAAAAAATGACACACAGTTAAGATGACTGCTTAGTTTTTATATCACATGAGAGATGAAGTAATTCTTGTTATCATCATTATTTTATATGCCACTAGCAAACATTAATGTAATAACATAATTAACTGTACATGATTTGTATACACATCATGGGAATTGAATGTCTTCTCTGGATTCAAGTACTATTCTTTCACTGAGAATATAATCCTCTGCCCTGAAAGACTTAATCACTTTGAAATTATCCACCTTGCCTCAAACTTTACCTTTTATTTATTTTCTCAACCTTTTAAACAAAACAAAACCACACCCTCCCCCAACCCCCCCCATTCTAGGCCAGAATGAGGTTTTAAAAACAGTGCAATATAAAAATCTCAGCTGATGTTCTAGAAGTTAGCTTTCTGATCCGTAAGAATTTATTTCAGCCTATGTGCTACAAACAAGATATTAGCCTACATATGCAAAAGATACGTATGTCTTAAATACATTTGCTGGCCTCAATTCTCTTTCTACATTAAATTCAGATGAAACCTGTGAAAACCAGTCTCTGACTGTAGCTTAAATTTACACTCCCACATCTGCCTAGGTCTAGCTCTGCAGTTTTGATTCTTTTTATATTTGTAAATGTTTTAAGTATATGTGTATGTCTACATATTTAGGCATATATTTTTGTGTGTATTTGTGCTTGTGTGGAAGTCTTTATTCATACTTTTGCTCTCAAACATACTCCATACTCTATTTCAAATGTTGAAAGTAGTTTAGGATAGATAAGAATAAGAAATAGGGCATGAGTCACCCATATAAACTTCTGAATACATATCTGAAAGCATCAGGTTGCTAGAATTTTCTGGTGAATTACAGAGATATGGTAAATAACATGAATGTTGTAATGTTTTCACAAATGTTACTTTTGGTAAATTTTCATTAAGCTACTCTCTTTTTTTCAGTCAAGTACTTGATAGACTAATTACAGTTCTCATATTTCTCCTTCTAAATGAGGCCTATATACAGATTGTCAGGCAGCCCTGGAAGTTCAGTTTCTAGTCAGGACTTGATCCTACTCCCTGCAGCAGGAAGACTGAAAATCTTAATTCTATCACGCATGATGGATCTTTTGTGTTCTGTAAAAACTAAGGATTTATTTATGCTATGAAATTCTTATGGATTAAATTCTTCTCTCTTCAGCAGAGAGTGTTGGAAAGCCTAAAAAATCACAACTTAAGTCTGAGTGAACACTGAGACATTCCTAACTCTCTGTGATAAGGGTCAGAAAAAAATCTAACATTTCAAAATGTCTCACTGAATGGAAATGCCACAACTCTACTGGCTCAATTTGTATCTTAAAGTTTTTCTTTGGAGTCAGATGTGTGGGAAATGTCCTTTGAGAAATTAAAGCTGCAATTCTAGATATCTTAGTTTTGAGAGTTTGGATTTCACTGTAAGATATTAACAAATTACAATATCGACTTGCATTTAAGTAATAACAAATCTGTACATTCCAAGAATGCAGTAGATACGATATGGGCAGCATTCAGATTTGAGCACTACATAAAATGAAAACAGAATTAAAATTTCTTTCTAACATTAAAAAAAGAAGAAAAAAATTAAATATCAGGTTCATTTCATAAAAAATACCAAAACACAAAGTCTTTACTTATTGAGATTTTTTCACTTTTTTTAACCTGAAAATGTTCCCAGATACTGAAAAAGCATTTTTCCAATGAAAAATATTTTTGACTGAAAATTAAGGATAAGTTCTAGTACTTCTGATAACAAGAGAAATACTACTCAATAAACAAAAGTAGTTCTGCTGTTGCACAATGAAAGATGATTATGAAAGGGGAAATGTATGCAATCCATAAGCAAAATCTTCCTGATACTTACAGACATTATTCACAGCCCTGATAGGATCATTCAATCTAGCCTCATTTTTTGATATCCACTTTCCACCAGTTCTCTCATTATTGATCCAAATAACTTTTGTTTGGCTGAAATGCATCTTTGAAAAGCCAGTCATCTACGCTTGTTAACAAGATTAAAGAATCTTCATTTCCTTTCATTGTTTCTACAGTGAATAATCTCCCTTACAGTAAAAATTTATGCCTAATTTATACCTCATATTTAGGAGACTGCTTGTGTAGAATACAGCATTTTCCCTAATAAAAAGTATTCCTTATGAAGTTACCGCTAAGGTTTATTCTAATAAAATAATCAGATGTAGATCTTTAAAAGCAAAACTTTATCACTTGTTAAGAAATACTAAGAAAGGTATTGGAAAGTGAAAAAAACCCCAGCACTTGGCCATGGTAAGATATTTTCAAAGATCAAAACCAGTGACTGAGCTTTTTTGAAATGCAATAATTTAAGTTAAAGGTGGTCAAAAAGTTTAACAGGAAAAAGAATCCATGTTTCCAGAGAAGACCACTAATCCTCCGTAATGACCTTCAAGTCTCTTCAGAGTGCTACAGGGTTAAGCAGCTTTTAAATGCACGGAGGCACTTCTTTTCTCCTCGCCCCTCAGCTACACTGTGTCAATACACATTTCTGTCTGAAAAAGAGCCTCATACCCCTTTCCTATCCTCTCCGTTGCCCATCAGAAACCGTGCTCTTTGGTATGGGAAACCCACTGAACTGCTATCTCAGCCACCTCGAGAAGTGTCTCCATTTCACTACTGCACCAAAATTTAGATGCATCTTCAATATGACGACACTACGTTTATTCTTCCATGATATTTGTACAAAAAGAGTGAAAATAAATAAATTAAGACAAAGAAAAGTCTTTTTCCTAAACTAAGTTTCATATTAAAATCCAAGTTACGGTATATTGAGAAGTCAATATAGAAGACAATTAAATTGCAATAGTCCATGTCAGCCAGACGCAAGCCAGCTCCAGTCTAAAAAATGTATAGCTACAAGCAATACATCACAAACCATGATGAAAAGCAGCGTATATCAACCCAAGTAAAATCAGAATGCAAATATACATATTTAAGTTTCCAAAGAGGTCATATCTGTCCAAAGTATTTCCAATATTTTTCTATTCATCTAAGGAGAATGTCCACCATAAATGGGGCTCTCTTGAAACTTAAATACTTTATGAAGCACAGCAAGAACAATGTGTGCTACGTAGTGTACTGTAGCATGTTACACATTTTATTCATTAACTTTTTTCCAGACTCTACGTTCTCAATGAACAGGAACATATCTTGACATTATCTGGTATGTCATTAAACATTTACATGTTTCTTCTACCTGAGTGGTTTTGATCTTAACACTATTCACAAAAATTGAGTCTCGCTATCATAATTAATTTGTAATAAGACTATAATATTTGCAAACCCATAAAGTAGAACACAAGGAGGTTTCTGTCCTTGTTTTTTTAATGTTTGGGGGTTTGGGGTTTTTTTGTTTTGTTTTATTTTGTTTTTTTCAAAATTGTAATTACTTATGTATAGTTAAATCAACATATTCTGAAACAATAGTCCCTCTATACTGTCAAGCTTTATTCTAAAGCTCACTTATACAGAACAAAGTATGTGATTGCACTTCTCCACAATTATATGTCTTATCTGCACACCATTCTGCTGCTTATATTTTAGAATAAATTGTATAACTAGGTAGAAAGCATGGTGGGTTATTTTTGGGGGAAAGGTAGGGGAGAAGTGTTTCTTTCTACATATTTTGCTGTTTCTTTATGAAAACTAAGGATTTCAGGAAATCAGAAGCAAACCTTTCACATGCACACAGACATATATGATATGCTTACAAACATCAATTACCAATATCAGTCAGTTCTG
>NW_010177841.1:0-940 GCF_000695765.1 Mesitornis unicolor | reverse complement strand
TGCTGAACAGAACACATTCTATATGAGTTGGGAGTCATTATTCCCTCCCCACCTTTCACCCCTAAATGGAAGTTGGAGGTTGCTGCATTTCACTTCCTCTGACATACAGACCCACTGCTTGTGCCTTACATGTGCACTTGCAAGCAAAGAAGCTGTGCATAAAATACTGTAGGTGACTTTGTGCAGTTGTAAGCGATCAGGGACACTTGAGAATATCTAGAGGTATAAATTTCTACATCGTTTTCTACATCTCTTTCTACATCGTTTACCATTATATTGTAACAGATATTCACACCCTCCTAAATCCCAAGCCCAAACATTAATATCAGGCTTCATCAAGAACACCAAACATAATGCTCAAATCAAAAATTCAGTATAAAACATCTTTAATCTTGTGTCCATCTGAGTCTCCTAGCAGATGTTTCAGAAGCACGCACACAAAATCCAGAAGGTGATTAATCGGTTACCTCATATTAAAAGCCAGATATTATTTCCCAAACATAACTTCCTTAGGCCCTGACACATGCAGGTTTCTATCCTTCTACAGTGCTATTAATAGATGACAGTCACAATTCTGGACACCTCATGTTTTCAGGACAGAAGTTTAATATTCTAATAAATACTCTGGAATTCTTGTATACTAAGGTTAGGCAGATTTTAGGCATGTAAGACAGAGATTAATAGAGACTACCAAGTACAGTTTGGGAACATCTGAAAACGTATTTGAATTATTTATATACTTAGAAATAGAAAAAGGCATTTTTGCACAGTTAGAGTATTCAGCTAGTTAGGATGCTGCATCACAGAATCACAGAATCACAGAATCACAGAATCTTAGGAGTTGGAAGGGACCTCAAAAGATCATCTAGTCCAACCCCCCCTGCTAGAGCAGGATCACCTAAACTAAGCTGCAGAGGAACGCGTCCAGGCAGGTTTTGAA
>NW_010177840.1:0-12299 GCF_000695765.1 Mesitornis unicolor | reverse complement strand
CTGGCGGCCGCTGTCCCCGCCCCCGTTTTTGGGACAAGCATTTGGTAGAAACTACCTGTTTGGTTAGTGCAAGGGGATCCATTAAGAGAACTGTCCCGCCTAGTCAGACCCGTTTCGTGTAGTACAAGGGGATGAAGTCCCTGTTGTATGTGAAAAGAATCTCTTAGGGAAGACTGTGTGGGTGTCTCCTGCTTTGAGCAGAGGCAAACCCATCTTTGGTTACACTTTCTGGTTAAAATGACTTGGGAATTAGTCATCACAGGATAACCAAATCTTATAACAGGAGTATATGATGTGCCATTAGTACTATGGAATACTTTAGCTTACCTCATCATGTAAAACTAGGGTTCATGTTGTGATTCAATTTACATTCATGTCTCACCACTTCAACTAGATATCTGAGCTCTCAGTATTACTGATGGAGACCTGGTGTACGATTCATGGACCACATACGCATGTCTAGATCTTTTTGAGATAGAAAAGGACATCTCACTTAACTACCAGCTGCCACTCTGGATGACTTCCACTTAAGGAAGCCTTTGGTGTTTCCCATAACTGCTCAGTCATATATGTCAGTCCCATGAGGATGTCTTGGATACTCCAAGAAATCTTAAGTGGCACCAGACACTTACTTTTGGACACCTGAGTTGTTTTCTTAGGTGTCTGCCTTCGTATGAGCTGAGTAACTCACTGGTCTTCATTGGCTGGGTTGACACATTGCTCAGATTACTTGTTCACAGAAAGACCAGAGGTCCTTCAGAAAAGTAGCTGGACACCAAGTGGATTTTCTTACAGCATCGAAACTGACACTCCTTGCTGGTATTTTAGGAACTGAATATTACGCTGTATTTCCACTGACTGCAGTGACAGCTTAGATATGTAACACATATGTAATATGCACAGCACACATGTATGTATCTGTATGTAGACTTATAGTTTGAGATATCTTAATCCAATATTGAATCTTACTGTTATCTTTAGATAAAATGCAGTTAAATTTTTCTGAAATGTGAAAATTAATTCCTGCTAAAATTAGCTGAGTTTACACTAGAGAAATTTTTTTGTATCTTAGAGAAAGAAAGAAGGGCAAATTCAGCATATTCTGTTATACAGAAATCCCAGAAGGCAGGACTTTAAATACAAAACTCACAAAGTGATGAGCAACTGTTTAGTCAGTTGCTATCATTTGTATGTAGTGTTGCAAATAGCAGCCCAAGGTTCACATGGAGACCGGTTACTCTTGGTATACCCTAGAGGTTGATACTGTTTGACTTCTTCAGTAATGACTGGAAGATGCAGCAGAGTGCACTCTCAGCAGGATACAAAAATGGGACGAGTGGCTGATACATTGGATAGTTGTCCTGCCATTCAGTGGGACCCTGACAGGTTGAAGAAAAGGCTTGATAGAAACCTCATGAAGTTTCAAGTCCTGCATCTGGGGAGGAATAGCCCCATGCACCAATCACCAGTTCATGCTGGTGCTAATGTGCTGAAAAGCAGCTTTGTGGAGAAGGACCTGGAGTATCCTCATGGACACCAAGTTGAACAGAAGCCAACAGTGTGCCTTGGCAGCAATGACAACCAACAGCCTTTTGGGCTGAATTAGGAAAAATGTTGCCAGCAGGCTGAAGGAGGTGATCTTTCCCCCTCTTCTCAGCACTGGTTGAGACCACGACTGAAGTGCTGTGTCCATTTCTGGGCTCCTAAGGACAAGAGAGATGTGGACATACTAGATAATAGTTATGCAAAAGGTTTTGGAGATTTCTAAGGGATGGGAACATGTCTCATACAAGGAAAGGCTGAGAGAGCTGAGACCGTTCAGTCTGGAGAGGAGAAGATGCAAGGGGGATTTATCATTGTGTATAAACACCTGATAAGGAGAGTAAAGAAGATGGAGCTAAACTCTTCTCAGTGGTGCCCAGTGACAGGACAAGGGACAAAGGGCACAAACTGAAATTCAGTAGATAGCATTTAAATGTAAGGAAAAACTTTTTTGTTATGTGTGTTCAAGCAGTGGAACAGGTTGCCCAAAGAGGCTGTAAAGTTCCTATCGTCGGTGATATTCAAATACCAACTGGACTTGGCCTTGGGCAGCTTGGTCTAATTGACTTTGTCCTGCACAGGGTTGGTCTAAATGATCTTCAGGGCCCCCTTCCAGGACACAGTGATTATGTAATCTCTTTTTCTACAAATTGCTTTTAAGAGAAAGTTTATCATAGTCAACTAATTTTTAACATAAAATATTATAGAGGAAACATGATTTTGTATGACTATACAGGTGTTAAAAAGAAAACAAACATAAAAAAATGTTACACAAACAACTTTTTTAATATTCAGGCCTAAGATCAGAAAGGCTGATATTACACAAGCTATCATAAATATTTCTGTATCCACCAGATATCTTATTCTAGGCTTTTGGGTGGGGATAAACAGATGACTATGAGACATATATATCAAGACAGAGCTAAACAGTTACCAAAGACTGAAAAATAGTGTTAGCAAGCTAATCAGCATAAATGTCATATAATCAGCCACTGTTGTGCATCGTGCTCCAGTCGTGTCTAAAGTGTTGCCATCATTGGTTTGATGAATTTGTTTTACGTCACTGAGGTTCGTCTTGTCTGGCATCCCTGCTGAGACAAATAAGAAAATGGAGTATGAAGCATGACTTGCCACTACTGGCAACAAATTGCAGGTAGAACAAATTTAAATATCCTTAGCACACAGACTGTCACAGTTTGGTTTCTAATTCTCATGTTACTGCCAAATTCAAAATCCTTTATAATTGCACCTAGAAACATACACTACACTGCGTGGCTATTCATCGTTGAAAGGAGTTCTAAGGTCTGCCAGCTCTGAACAAAGTTGTTCTTGTAGAAATACATCTCAGCAAACACATGCAGACTGAAGTGAACAGTTTCACAAGTCCCAGAAGTGCCTAAAAGTCCACTGCTCACAACTTTCTTGGATCTGAAGTAAAAGGGAAATAATTTGATGTGAAATTGCTTGTGTCTGGGTCTCAATGTTATTCCAAAATAACATATACCTGATGGAAGATATGCAGCAAAGTCCACTCGTTGCTATATAAAAACATCCATTTTGGCACAATTTAAACAGACTTTACAACATTGTAAGGCAAAATTATAAAGCTAACTTTAAACATGAACTCATTTACTGAGTTCCCAGCTGAATATTTGTACTTGACCAGGATAAATATTTATCCATCTCAAAACAGTACTTTAAATAGAACAAGGATGTAATCACACATTATATTTCCTCTGCCTGGTTAAACAATCAGAAACAGAAGGTCTTGGAGACACATTCAGATTTGGTAGCATTGTCAGCTGCTTTTATTTGCTGTGCATACTTCTAGACTAACTGTCTTATGCCATATAATAACTTGTGGCATGCTGCTATCAATCAAAATTAACAAGTCTAAATTCAGTGTTATTACATGCAACAAATATTGACATTGTAATTACACTGGAACTGAAAGAGGCTTCATATAAAGCAAAGTCAATACTTATGTAATTAGGTCAATACATATATAATTCAGAAGGTAAACTCTACTGTTGGAGCAGCAGCATTAGAAAGAAACTCAGCTCTACTGAGCTGACATATTGATTTTACAGTCTAAGTTTCTGCATTATTATTCATTGTTTAGGTACTTTTTTCCTCTTGGTATCATTGGGAAAGATGAATAAACTAGTGATTCTTTTTCATTATTATTCAAAGGGACTGTGATGAAGTATAAATATTTTAGTCATGGTATTATCCTCTTTGTTAAGCTGGTTTAACTGAAGCTACAGAGAGCTTTCATTTTTTAAAGGAACAACTGTTTTGGTGCTTGTCTTAAACATACTCTTTTCTCTAAAAGCAGCTTGAAGCTGCTCTTTGTGAATGTCTTAAACATACTCTTTTCTCTAAAAGCAGCTTGAAGCTGCTCTTTGTGAACTTCTTGTATGTACTCAAATCTCCTTCCTGTAGCTTTGAAAAAATGCATTAAGGAAAGAGTCAGCTAAAGTCAATCATGTTGTCTGAAAAAGCTGCTAGAATGAATTTGTCTTCTTTGCTGCTGTACTTAGACAGTAGAATATACTGCTATTTTGTGTGGATTTATCGATCCAGTGCTCTTGCCTGGAATTTGTGAAAATTAGCTCTGTGAGTACAATGCAAGTGGGCATACAAGGAGGAAGAGTGACAATAGATGTTGAGAAGGAGGGAATACCACTTCCCCTTATCATGCACATTTGCATGAACCTACATAAAGCAAAGCTGCCAAGTATCACATGCCTGTCCCCAGCATCAGCTGTGAAACTCAGTGGCTGCAATTTAAAGTATTGTCCTGCTCTGGTTTAGAAAAATAAATTTTAAAAAAATCAATAAAAGATTTTCACCAAACATTGTGATAAACATTACAGCATCTCATTATAGTATAACATCTTCAGTATATTTCTAACATTCTCTAACATCTTCTAAAGTTATTTAAAGCTCGTGAGAGGTCACAGTATTGGCAGCCTTGAGAGCTGACTTGTTATGTTCTCCAGAATAGATACAGCAGCAACACAGTTTCCTTCCAATATTCAGCAAATGCCTTTAACCTTGATTTGAGAAGTCAAACCTAAAGTCATGAAGCTTTTCTACTGAGACTGTAAAAATATTTTAAAAATGGGCTATGACTTCTGAGAAAATTTGGTAAATAATTTGATTAAGGATGTGACAATGTTTCAGATTGGAAAAAAAACCTGCAGATTGTGGCTTTTACAAGACAACACTCAAGAAGTTGTATGCAAAATTCTTCACAGAATGTCAAACAATTTTTTCAATCATTATATGCAAGCTAAACTTCAGGATCTTATAAACACACTAGCTGTAAGGAAAGGAACTGATAACTAGTTGTTGTTCTGTCCCAAAATTCTTAAGAAAGATTATGAAGAAGTTTTATGAGAGGTTAAAGAAATACATAAAGGTCAGATGAACAGACCAAAAATCTTATGTACTGTAGATGAATTTTAAATGTGAAGTTGGACATGTAATTTACAATACTTGGAAAAGGATGACATGTAGGCAGTTGGTCATGAATGTACAGATGTCAGTGAGAATCAATAATATTTTGTGAAAGTAGAAGTTCAATTTGGATGCAACAGGTAAAGTAAACAGAAGAGTTGGTGGGCAAAGAGGAAAGGAAGAATAGCTTAATGATTAAGAAGAATGAAGGGACAGTCATATCAGAGCAATGAGTTTAGGAATTTGCAGTTAGCAAAAACTAGGGCAATATCCTTACTGTGTCAAATAAACACCAACACCAATTAATATCAACATATTTTTTGTAGTATGAAGGGAGACATAATAGTAGTTTGATTCCTGCAATTCACAATAATGAGGTCGCAATAATGACTTTATGCAGTTAAACTGTATTAAAAAAATGTATCTATTTTAACAAAAAAAGAAGCAGAGAAAAAAAAGAGTATTTACTTTGCACTAAAATGACATATTAGTTATCAAACTTTTTGTTTTGATTGGTCAATCTTTGTCCATCTGGAACTTTTAAAGCTTCTAATGGCTGTCTCCTTCCTTTCTTTTACTCCCCCTCCCCCCCCCCCCAGGTTTTATTCCTAATCGCATAATATCATGGAAACATTTCAAAACACAGTTCTACTAACTAGATCAGAGCTGTGTTTGAATACCTCAGACATGCTTCAGTTTATATATAGTGGTTGCTGTACATTTCATACTGTCACTAATAATAGATTCCTTTACTAAACAGTAGCTATATGTGAGAAGAAAATATTCAGTATATATCAGATCATTCCCCAACTAGTAAGTTTAAGGCATAAATCTTAAAAACACCACAAAATACTTATGAGTATCCAGTGTTTAGAAACAAAGGTACAAAAAATGGACTACTTCTATCTAATCTACTATTATTTGAAGACTCTTCCATGTGAAGTTCATGTGATGTTGGCCATGAAGTCTCAATTAGGGGAGAAGATGTCTGAGAAGAACTATATTATGAAGGGTACCTGGCAAAGGACTAATTTCCTGAGACCATTGTCATGATTTATGACTGCATCTGTACTTGGAAAAGCTAAGGCATGTCTCTAAAAGGCAAGCATATGCTATATTATGCTTGAACATATGTCCTTCTTATAGTAAACATATAGCAGTGAATGTATTCACCATCTTCGAGAAATCTATGTTTTTATGATGTAGTGCAACTTTTGCCCACTCCATTGCACAGTAAATGAAATGGAAAGGAGCAGGGGGATTGGAATGGATGATCTCAGAGATTCTTTCCAACCTCAACAGTTCTGTGATTCTGTAAGTATTAAATGTTTCACAATTCAGTACTAGTCATGAACAAACAAGCAAACAAAAAAAACCTCACTGGATTTCACTAACAAGTAATACTGGGGGAAGCAGCCTACATTGCTTTAAAATTCTTTGACTACATCACTTTTGAAGATGTGAACAGTGGTATAAGAGATGTCTCTGCTGAGATTTAAATCAGGAATCAACCTAGTGAAAAATGTATCTCTGCTTTATTTTGTTGAGTTTTCATTTAATGAAGAAGAAATTAACCATTGATCCACAGAGGCTAAAGAAATGTCAAAATTTTCAGGCATTTTTCCAGTGAAGTTTTGGGGATTGTTGGGATTTAATTTTAAAGAAAAATAAATTATCCAGCATTGCACATTGGCTTGTCATATCTGAATTATAAATCAGTTTACTCAGCTGAATTTCTTAATACTTCGAACTTGTTTTTCAGTGAAGCTCGATTTGCTACAAGGTTGCTACATGTGAAAAGAACAGAAGAGTCAACATTATTCATTTAGAATGAAGTAAGACTTTTGCATAGTGGAATCTATTGTTACATTAACATACACATGACTGCTGCCCTATCAATGAAACTAGTTAATTAGCACAGTGTCCTGGTTTCACAGGGACAGAATCATACAATCAATTTTCTATTCAGGAAAGCTGCATTTCTGAGAAGACTACAATACTTGATGTCATAGGAATGAAGTTGGTAATATGCTGTGTTTAGTCTTCTGCCAGCACTGCTATGCAGTGATCAAGGTTTTTAGCATTTTTGAGTTAACCAGGTACAGAAGCTGGGGGGAGCAAAAACTAAGGCAGCTGACCCCAAGCTGACCCCATACTGGCCCACAGAATTACTCTGTATCATAAACGTCATACTCACTATTAATTGGGGAATTTGCTGGAGATGGCTCTCTTTCCTTCATGGTAGTCATTCCAGGACAGTCTCACCCATCATTCTACTTCTGAGGCCCATTTCTCCTCTTGTTGTAACCAACACAGCTTACAACCACTATATTGGCTGAGTATTACTCTGTGTACTTTATATTAATACTGTTATTAATGCTGGGTTTAATTATTATAATTTTATTAAATCAGTTTTTATTTCAACCCATGGGTGTCCTTTCCTTTTCCTGACTCCCCTTCTCAGGTGTCAAAGTGTCATCGGGTGATAGAACAAGCATCTAAATGATGACACACAGGAAACAGGCTTCACTAATACTAAAATTGTATGTTGTAAAATGGTTTTGATTCCTACTCCCCTGTATTTTGCTACAAGGTCTAAAATCTTAATTTGGGTGCAATAAGTTATTGTATCTGACTGTGTCAATTCCAATAGCTTTTCAGTAAAGCTAGGGTGAAGGAGGAAAGAAGGTTCAGATCCAAAATGAATAGATTTTTACAAAACAGTAATATCTCTCTTTCACTATTTGAATCTGCCTGTGACTATAGTCTGATGCTTTTGACATGGGAGAAACAGTAAGATATAGTGAAAAAATTAAATAATCAGTCCATTGGGACCCCTAACTTCTGGAATTCAGTGATTAATGCATACCTTGAAGCATAGGGATACATATTTATTAGTCATATAAAGTACAGTGAATGATTCTCACAGTTCTCATAAATTCATGATACTTTTTCTACAGTCACTTTGCCTTATGCAAGAAGAAACCCAACTAAAAAGCAAAGAAAAGCCAAAATATATATAAAAATATCAAAAACAATGAACTGAAAATGTGCTTACATTTTCTCACTTGTATGAGATAATTTTTAACTATGAAGGCCAGAATCCTTAAAATAGACCCATTAAAAACAATTCAGTACAGTTTTTTTATTAAATCACAGATGAACTCATATTCTGGCAGAGCAGAATTTCATCTACTTTGCTACAGTGCTTATGAGGGTCAGTTTGTGTCAGAAACGATAAGCTTAAGTGTGCGCACCATCCTAATGCAGCATAAAATATCATTGTGCTGATGCTGAAGTGGTGAGCTTAAGAAGATAATAATAGATGATAAATAAGGTGTGATTAATTCCACTTAGTTTTTCATATCTGTACAGTAGATATCTACAGATAGGGTTAAACATAGCTGTCTACAAACAGTTTAGATTCAGGGGGTGGTTATCACACTTGGCATGCAGCTGCCCATCCAAAAAACCCCTGATTGTTATAAAAACCTTTGAGTATGTCTTGGACATCCTAGAGCATCTCCAGTGGCTTTTTCCAGTGGTGGAAAAACAAAGCTAAATACCAAATTATGTAGCTCTGGAAAATGAATTACATTTCAGAAATTCTAGGTAGGAAAACTAAAAAACAAAACCAAACCAAACCAAACCAAAGTGGGGCATCAATGGAGCTTATATTTGTTTCACCTGTAGTCTTTTATTTTCACTTTTATACCTGAACCTTTGCCTTTAAGGATTTTTGGCTTCAGCACTTGTTGATGAAGGGCAGAATGAAGGGCTGCCATATTGCCGTGAAAATAGTGAATGTTCTATGTGTGCAAACATCTCTGAGAAGCCACTACTTCATGAAAGTGTTTCCTGCTAAAGTACAGAAAGCATCATTGGAGCAATATTTACATAGCTAAATACGCATCCCAGAAGGAGATCCTTCAGGCAAAGTGGTGATGAGTGGCTTATGTCTACTGTGCTCAGAGATAGCAATACCTAAAAGAAACTGCTAAACAAATCTCCACTACACAGTATAATCCCCTGAATCACTTTTAAGCCACACACAGTGGTCTCCTTGGCTCAAAGACTCAGTTATCGTTTTGTTTGTTTGTTTTTAGTTCAAAGTGCCTGAAAAAGACGTGAAGGCTATGCTGCAACCCATCAGGTGGTGTTTTTATAACATGAAACTGAAGGAGCGTGTTACAGGCTCTGGGATATGATATCCAGGCATGGGGAAAGTGTTTTGAAAATAAAAAACCTGCTGTTGCGGGACTTCATAGGGCAAAGAAATCCAAGCCTTCATCTGTCTGGTTTGTGTTGCCTTTTGGAAGCAGTCCTTGGAATGAATTATCCACAGAACTTGAGATTTGTTTTGGAGGGATGGAGGTGGTTTCTCTTAACACTGAGCCATGAAGTGAACAGTTATGCAGTGTGGATAATGGGAACCTGAAACCAGGAAACAACTCACAAGCTGAGTTACTTGACAACTTAGACATAGCCAGTGAAAACACTTAAATTTGGTGAATTACTTAGTATCATAGAAAGGTTCTGTACTCTGATAAAAATTCTAGCAGCAAATCCTTCATGTCCTCATGAGTCTCACTTCTGCAACAGGCCACTCATTTCTTTCAGTGAAATGCAACCATGTCAGTTTTCATGGCTGTTTCTAAGAAAAGTAGCCCAGGAAACCTGTATCAAATCCCAGGAAGGACCTTGAGTACCAAAGGACTGAACCTGACCCATATGCCACAAGACCACGTGGAACAGGATAATGATGTTCATTTAAGAGCCAAGCCAACTGCAAATTTACATTTAGCTTCCCTCCACAAAAAGAGATCATCAATGACAGATTTTTGTGTCCATATGTGAAGTGCAGTGATAATCAAGACACCATTGTATTTCTTGTGCTTTACCTACTGTATTCTTAAGTGACAGTTTTCACCAGTTTCCCCAGGGAAAACTATGACATTGTCCATAAAATGTAGTATGGCATAGCATCATGCAGGTAAGAACTCTTTGAAACACAGTGTAGTGACCTGTTGTCAAGTTTTGCTCTCCATGCACTAAACACAGACACTGTTATTAAGAACATCTTTGGAATAGGTAACTGATACTTATTTGGAGGAAATAATTTGATCTAAAATCCTCCTTTTTTACTTATATGTTCTAATGATCATTGTAAGAATACACAAATCAAAACAAATATCAATTATAAATGCACAGAGAATATCAAGATGCAAGTAATCTCACCTACAAACAAAGGAATAATATTACTGTTATTGTTAGAAAGCAATTATGAAGTCTGTCTAATGGCATTAGCTAAGAGAACTCTGCATATATTAGGAAATGAATCCAAGATATCATGTTTAACTGCACATATTTTATGAAATCTGTATATATGAGGAATGGAGTGTAACCAATGCTCTTAACATAAGTCTGGCAAGTCATTTTATCTACAAGAGCAGGAGACATTAAGTCTCTAGTATTTGAAAGTTTTCTTTCAAAGTTGACAGTATCATTTGTTTCACATTATACATTAATGAACTCAGTATTTCCATTTAGAAAACAATGCTTTTATGAGTTCATGTAACACAAACAAATGGTTATAGAGAGAAAAAGTCACAAAGTCCCAGGCACATTCACCAGGTAGCTGCAATGCCTGGAAGCATGAAACCAAGCACTGGGGAGGTGGCAAGCACTAGGCGAGGTGGCAACCATCACTAGATCCATATCTGGTGTTATCTGGATGCCTGGAGGAGTGTGAAATGAGGCGGAGGCCTTATGATCCCAGTCCCCCATTTGTTTCCGTCCCAAGCAAAGGAGCCATTACCTCTGCCCATGCAGGTGTGAATTAACGGACTTTGTGGTATTAACATAAACGATAAGATTGTCTATAGTCATCCCTACCCGCATGTATGCCCTGGTGATGTAATGCAGAAATCTGAGTCCACTGAGGCATCCTCCTGCCTGCTGTCATGTACATCAGGGAAGAAAAATCCCTAAGATTCATACTAAAATGGGGGGGGGACTGCTTCTCCAGCCATGGAGTGATGAGAACCTTCCCCCTTGGTCAGAATGCTGGCCAAGGTAACTTACATGGAGACAGGATGAACTCGGAACTACACCGATGAACTGAACGGATTAACGAATTCACTCCCTCTCAATCCCCACCACTTGGGTCACCTCGTGGGTAAGATTATTTACCTCAGCTAACGCTGAGTGATATTTTCTCCTCAGGGCCATATAACCTGAGTGTATTCTATATTTTCTCCTCAGGTGCAGTTCTAGGTTTCCCTGAGTGTCTTGATTTTGCTCCACTCTGTTTCTGTTCAAACAGGCTTATCTATTTGCCAGGCGGCCAGGCTCAATGTGGGCAAGTTGTTGGTTGTTGAGTTGGTGTTTATGTGTTCCATATTGCTTTGCTGTTGGTATTATATTAGTTATAAAACCTTTACTGTACCTGTAGCTTTTTAATTTATCACTGGCAATCCAAAAGAACCTGTAAATGTTGCTGTAAATAAACGATTACTGTTGGTTTCCCGATTTGCGTTTGTCGCATATTTGGTGCCGGCCTCACAAGACCGGATTTATTCTCCCCGTTTTCGCAACATTTATTAATTGGCATAGTCGGCAGGATTGCCATGGATAAATTACTACAGGAACATAATTGTGCGCCATCCCTTGCAGGGATGGAGTGGGCCCAGAAATTCTGGAAAGATGAGGATCAAGTAGTAGAGCAGATAAAACAGTGTAAGAGTCAGAGGTGGCTCAAAATCGGCGTGGGCCCAGAAATTCTGGAAAGATGAGGATCAAGTAGTAGAGCAGATAAAACAGTGTAAGAGTCAGAGGTGGCTCAAAATCGGCAAAGGAGTTATTTGTGCGGTTTTAGGAGCTTGTTTGTCAAGCGCGCAAAAGGAATTTAGAAGTTTCTCAGCGCCTGGCAGTGTTGCCAGTGTGGAGTTCACAGCTCTGAATCGGAGAATGAGATACTTAAGGCCTCGTTGGCATTTGAAAGGGAGACGCGTGGCAAAGCGCGGGTCAGCGGACTTTTAAGTGAAAATAAGCTGTTAGAGAGACTGTTGCTTGCAGTGGCAGACAGGGAGCGAAATTTGCAGGGGATGGTGGACAAATTGCTTGATCGAATGGGAAACATGCGTTATCCTGACTCGGTCCAGCATGTCCGGGCAATGGCGCGTCTCGAATGTCCCGAGCCATGGGGGAAGGACAGTTGGTGTGACGGTGGTGACACCGAGGAGAAAATTAACCCTATCCTTGAACCGGTTCAAGTCAGACCTTTAATTAAA
>NW_010177839.1:17866-22128 GCF_000695765.1 Mesitornis unicolor | reverse complement strand
GAGTGAGGTGAGCACACCAATTTCACCCTAGGGAGGTGGGAGGGTAGAGGGAGCGGGAGGGAGTTTCCAGCTCCTCCTGTTCATTGCGCATACTGTGTGCGTTGGTGTAGATGCACTTGAGTTAGGTTATTGATTTCATCCCAACACTGGCACATTACTCCTTGACTCATCTCTAGTGAGCCTGGTATTACTCATTATCCCTCCCTCCTTCGAACCTAGTTTAAAGCCTTATTGATGAGCCCTGCCAACTTGTGTGCAAGGATCCTTGTACCCCTTTGAGAAAGTTGAATTCTACCAGTTTCCAGAAGACTCGGTAAACCTTCCCAACATCATAAGAACCAAAACTCCACCGATGGCACCATCCTCTGAGTCATGTATTGATCTGGAGTGTTTTCTGGTTCCTACCAGTATTCTTCCCTGCTACTGAAGGAATTGAGGAGAACACTACCTGTGCTCCCAATCCTTCAACCAATTGTCCCAGTGCCCTGAAATCCCTCTTGATTGCATTTGTGCTCCGCTGCTCTACCTCATCACTACCAACCTGAACAGCTAACGGGATAATAATCAGAGAGCAGTACCAGACCAGGGAGTTTCCTGGTAACATCTCTAACCTGGGCCCCCGAGAGGCAGCAGACTTCCCTGTGGGATGGGTCCGGTTGGCATATTGGACCCTCCGTTCCTCTCAGAAGAAAATCACCTACAACAATTACTCTCCTTTCTTTCTTGACTGGTGCAGTTGTAACACGTAGGGCAGACTGACTGACCCTAGGCGAGCCCCTGGATGGGCTTTCTTCAACATCCTCGTTTGTCTGGCCCTCAAGTTCCAGAGCCCCATATCTATTATGTAAGGGCAGCTGGGAAGATTAGATTGATATCCCACTCCTCTTGTGAGGAGATCAGTAGTTCTGGTTCAGTTCAACAACTTCGTATTTAATTTCTCCAACAATATTTTACCAAACATCACTGTAATGAGTGAAGTTTTAAAATACAGGTAAATAAGCATACTAGCTACTACAGCCAATAAATGAGATATTTTTAGAAATGTGGATTTATGTTCACCCAGTGTTAAAAGCAAGTGATTTAAATTAATTTCTTATTTTTCATCTCCTAAAATATCTCTAATTACATATTTAATATATTGTTTACATGTATTTATCTGAAAAAGTTGAGGAAAATGACACCTTTGCTGATGGTTCCATCTTTCTGAGCTTCTCATCACACAGCTTGCTAATCAAGGCTATTTCACCTGAAAAACTACTTCATAAGTAGGAAAGTAACAAGCAAAAGCTACCCGTCATTCTGCCATGCTGAAAACTGCATATACACAGGAGATACTCTATTTATCCTAAGCACTTGCTGCACCTTTTTTTCCTTATATTTATCTTTTCTATGTTTTGTATAACAAAGCAAAATTTAGGCATACTTTTAGTCATTACCTATAGCATAACCCTAAAACTTTAATATTTCCTTATATAACAATTAGCTTAAGCTGTGCACACTGTTGTCTTCTTCACACCACCTGCTGTAACACTGCTTTCAACAGCAAACTTGAATCTTAGGGTTGGGACAGTAAAAATTCAGGTCCAGTTCAGACACAGGAGTAGCTCCTATCTTGACAATGAATCAATCCATGCTTGGTGGAGATAAACCTTGCTGAGTTTATCTTTGCTGTTCTGTCTTAATAAGGATATGTAGCGATGGCATAAAACAAGAAACATTTACCTAATTAATACAAGAAGGAGCTAGAGGACTCATGCACACAAACAACACTTGCCATTACCGGCTTCTCACTCATTTTTCTGTAGAGACCAACATATAAACAAGTTACACAGTTTTCACACATCTGTTCACCTGTGTAGTAACTCTCAGTGAGTATTTCAGTGACAATCCTCAAGATCACAAAGATGGGCATGTGGGAACAGAGGCTGAGCTCAGAGAGGGACACACAGGAGAAAGTCTTTCCCAAGGTGAAGACCATCCCTTCCTGTTTTCCAGTTTATAACAACTTAATCTTTTCTTGTTACATCTCTTTAATAAATAACCTATACTGTTCATGTTTTGTGTGGCATAGTTTTGAAAAATCTCCACACATGCACACACAGACAAAAGACACAAATTTTCTGCTAAGATCCACATAGACAAAAACATTTGAGTAACCACTGGCGAGTGTTAAAGATCTGACAGCCTTTCCCACTTGAGTTCTCCTGCATTGCTCCTCCTCCTTCAGAGCAGGAGTGAGGTCCTGCAGAAGGTTTGGATGGGGCTGATGTGTTCCTCAGTTCACACTGAGGACCTGCAGCCTTCTCCTCTGATCCAGGCAGGGCTGGGCCCAGGGGCATTCTTGCCCTGAGGATAGCGGATCCACCTCCATTCCCCAGATGTCAAACATAAGCAATTCTAACAATCTTTTTCTTTCTCTTTTAATAATGACAAGCAATGGTAGCATAACACAATTGAGATTTACTTGTTGCTTGTACAACAGAGGTTCCTCATACAAAGTTGTTATGACACAGAAAATGTGCTTACTTATGCATGAAAGTATTTTACTTACACTTAAATGCACCACAGAGCTCTTGTGCATTCACGCCTTTGCACTGCAGCTCTCGGCAGCTATTTTGCTGGTTGATGCCACCCTCACAGACACAGTCGCATAGGAACTTCTGGTGAGGGCTGAGCAGAGGCACACAGGAGGAAGCTGTAAGGTCTTTTACAAATTAATGGCAGTTTCTCCTGTTCTCCAACATGTAGCAACTAAGTATTCTTTTCTGAGTATTATCTGGATAATAAACAATCTATAAAGCTCTTCTCTCATACAATATTGTTATCTTAGTCCTTATTGTTATCCTTAGTCCGCTATGTTATAAGCACATACACAATCATACTACAAAATTTTCTGAGATCTCCACCAGCTAAAAAGCATTAGAGCCACTGCAGCTTCTAAGTTACATATTCATCAAGCAACTCTTAACTGCAGTGTGTTGATGTCATAAAATAAATATTTAACTACAGTCATCAATCCTCCAAATAGTTCTCCTTATTTCACACATCAGAAGTTTCTGTTTTTCTCTGGTGAATATCTGATCACTTCCACCAGCATTATCCAGTACCCTTATTCTACTCTTTTCTGCTTCCGTATACACAAGCCACTCCAGCACTTAAGTAAATAACACGATCCAGAGTTACTACATGAGATACGATAGCACAGACAAAAATCACTCTCAGTTCCTGGATTTCCTGGTAGAAAATTATTCCATTCCTGAGTCTCAAGAATTTCTTTGGTGTGCAGTTTTTAACCCAACCCATGCCATACATCTTCACATACTTAACGTTACCAGCACAGTGTATTAAATGCATTCTCAACCTTACCTTTCAAAAGGCTTTTCAAGTACTACTTCTTGTCCTTGCTAAGCACCACATACGGTTTAGGAAAATACTCTTAAAGCAAATATGAAGTACTCAGCTGCTTCTCTCTTGTCACCTGGAGAAGACAAAACAGTCACAGATCGATGTGCTTGAACCCAGCCTCCATTCCAGGCCCCTCCTCTGCACTGGGAATGAGAGAGAAGGGAGGCCCCAGAGCAGGTGTGTTCTAGTGGAGACCAGCCTTGCATCTGCCACTCTCCAGCCCTCGAGGTTAAGGTTTACATTACAGTTTGTCTACGCAACTTAAAAAAAAAGCAACAAACCCACCAAAGTTATTTTCACATGTACAAAATTTATGCTGGTCCTTTTTCCCCCATGCTTAGCTGCCTGACTAGAAAAGCTTGGTGGAGACAAAACACACTAGCTTGCTGTTAAATAAATAATTAATCGTGCATAAGAAGCTAATTAAAAGATGAGCTGTGTCACCCCTATGAGGGAGACTCCCCCTCTCCACAGCTTCTACCATTAGACCAAGGGCTTTACTTTTGGGAAGTAAAAAGCCGACCTAGGCTTTTAGTGTCATGATTAACCCAGGGAGGAAAAACCGTCAGTTTTAACAGCAAAAGGTGCTCACAACAGATAAAAGGACCACTACCTTCCCCTCAGAGGGATCCTGGGTGTTAGCTGAGGAGAACGGCAGGTTTCTGGAAACACAGTGCACGCCTGGGCCCACGGGGCAGCCCCAGCACTGCCGCCGCCTCGCCTCCCTCTCCGGCCATCCCAGCGCTCCCAGCCGACCCCTTTTCTCTCAAGCTCCAGGGGCGTTTCCGACCCCCGCCCCGAGGAGGCCCCAGCCTGCCGGTGCCACCGCTCGCGGAGGCGCGTACCCCAGGACAGGC
>NW_010177839.1:0-17372 GCF_000695765.1 Mesitornis unicolor | reverse complement strand
AATTCGGGTCTTATTTCATTCTTACTTTCCACAGTCATCCTAGGTGGGATAGCACAGGCTCTCCTAGGGAGCGCTGGCCGTGAGGAGGTTGGCAACGGCTTCAGCCTGACAAAATGGTTTCTGTATGTCTGTTTACGTCGGGTAACTTCAGTAACCTGCGGTAGCTGCTCTGGTAGCAAAATCGTAGCTCTCTGAAGTTTCCGAGCGGCCCTGCAGCCCCTTGTATGTCATATTTCGCCGTTAACTCGTTAGGTAACAGAGCTGCGGTTCTGTTCGGCCGCTTCTCCCGGCGGAGAGAGTAGAGGGCATTGCCTGGCCCTGGCGAGAGCGACCCCGGCGACATGTGCGGGTGTTATGCAACGAAAAGAGACATGCAGGACCAGTTTGGATCGGTGCTTTTCATCTAGAGATCCACTAGCCTCAACTGCATGTAGGTGCTTGCACTGAATGACTTCATTTATAGGATTCATTCAGGGTTCATCACGGACACTTCACGAGATTGCGTTGTCATCTTTTAACTCACGTTAGTTTCTGTTTGACAGATACCACACCATGTTTGCATTTTTGATACTGCTGTGTCAACTACATGTGATGATATTTGCATTTCCTCACTGCACAAGATTAAATAACTTGAAGCAACCTGAATGGAAAGATGGTAACTTACTATTTTTGTGATTTTATGCTTCCTAAAATAAAATTGTATCTAACTTTGCTTCTGCTGAGAAACCTTTGTATGTATGTAAATAGTTGGGGTTTTTTACCTCATTAAAAAAATAAGCTGGTTTATGGTTAATTTTAGAATATTTTAATATCTTTTTGCTGAAATGATTGATAATTGACTTGGGTGTCAATATTAAGTATTTATCAGATCCAGTAGTAAGTGCAGACTGGGACAACTGAGCTTTTGCTAGGTCTGTAGGATTATTGTCAGTTATATAACCAGCATCCTCTAAGTAACATCAAAATTCCAGAAATTTGAAATCTGTATTAAGACAGTACTGCTTTGGTACTGCTTCAGCACATCACAGTTGTATTTGTGTATCTAAAATGGCTTTGTATTTGGAAGGGTTTATTTGCTTGTTTTTTGAGATGAGTATTTTTTTCTCAATACCAGATCCCCTTACAACACCTTGAAAGGTAAACATAGTGCTGCTATTGCAGTTATCCACTTTGGAGGGAGGGAAGTGGAGAGGAATTGAGGTAAAAACAAAGTTCCCCAAAAGGACTCAAACACTATGTTGCTACACCATGTGATACTTAACATTTAAGCATCAGGGTTTCAAAAAGGAATTTGTAACTTGGCTGTCCAGGAGCGCTGACTTTAAAAAGTCATCACATTGAGCAGGAGGCATCTTCAGGGCAGCATTTTGAGCAGAAAACATGGCTAGCAGAAAAAATTCGTTAAAGTTATTCATTAAAATCCATATTGCTCTAGGGCATAAAAGGTTAGGCTGCCTCTTCCCTATAAGTTCATGGCATAGACCCCTCCCCTGACAATAGGCCCAGATCACTCCTTCTTCAACAACAGAGTTGGAAAGAGAGAGTTTTCTCTGAAAACCAAGCCAGAAGACTAGTTCCGTCATATAAAGATTTGTTTTTTAAGAAGCTGTAGCAGGAGCAGGCTAAAACTTGACTATGGAAGATGCCTGGTGAGAAAATGCATTCCTGTATTCCAAAGCCATCTATAATTTCACTAACTCTTCTGGAATCTCACCTCACAACTTACTCAGTCAGGCCTCATGAAGCCTGTAATAACCTCAAAAGAAGAAAAGAATAAAATGTCTTCAGAAGTGCCTGTTGTCAGTAAAACTCCTATCATGGATGAATTTAAAACAAATAAACATAGCAATATGCCAACCTTTACATAAAACTTCCTGCCATGATTGTGAAAAGAGAAAATTGTAAAATGAGCAGGACTCTGCTACCATGATTTAAAATCCGATTTTCATAAACAAAATTTGAAACTCACAGATACCAGAATACTGATAAATGTATATTGAGGATTTTTTAGAAGGAAGAGTTTGGGGTTTTTTCCCTTTATTTCCCCCCCCTTACCTCTAAGCTTCAGTAGGGTCAGTGTCTTGCCAGAGTTGCATCTGACTGAATTTCTGCTTTATGTGACTATTACTTTGTTCTGAAGAGCTCCAGTAAAAAACTGATGGCCACATCCCAGAGGGATCATACCAATGACTGAAGAAGAGTTGTCATGAGAATCAAATTCTCTTGCATAGTACAAGAAATAGCTGAAATGCTTTTTGAGACAGGAAAATATGTTTATTTTGTATTGCGTGGTTAGAAAAGTTAGCAGCGAAGACGACATTTTAGGAGATCTTGATGTTTCTTTTTCCTGTATGTAGTTGAGAGATGCTAGGGGAAGGGGTCTCAAGGTACTCCTTTAGGATATTGGCCATCCTTTAAAAATACCAAATTTAGCTTTCATAACTTGTTTTAAATCAACATTATTTTTTTTATTAGTGTTCACATCAGCAAAGGAGGCGAATTTATTCATTGGACGGCATCTTCTGAATAACAGATTTGATTTTGAAGCATTCACAGCGGATAACCTAGAAAGAGAATGCTTTGAAGAGCTGTGCAGTTATGAAGAAGCAAGAGAAGTTTTTGAAGACCCTGATAAAACGGTACCTGTTGAAACTGAATTTAATATACTGAAGATTATTGATTAAACCATTGCTGTATCTAAATACTATAGCCCTTCTGAAGAATACACTTAAAATGATTGCTTACTTTACTGTAAAAGTAGTGGCCCCAGTTAGATGAGGTTTTGCTTTAGATACACAGTGAAGACACCTGAGTATGTACTGTTGTCTTAAAGACTTCATAGGTAAGAGCTCCGATTCTACAAATATAAATGAAACTTCAGACCTATCACTTGTGGCTATATGTGTATGTGTTTTCAGAATCTTATTATTTTTTTAGTAACTTCTCAGCATGCAATTTGAATGTGTTCCACGTGCTCTGTGTGTTAATTGGCTGATCGTGTCCTTGTGTCATGCCAAAGAAGCATTTTTAGAAGAGAGGAGAACAGAGCAAATCTGCAGTTCAGCTATTGCTGAGTATTCCTATAGCATTATCTTCTAAATAGTTACCTATATACAGCTTGGAAACCTGCTACTCATGAAACCTTCCAGCCCAATAATGGAACATGATGATTGTCTGAAGAGTGGCTCTTGCTACATGCAGCAAGAATCTCATTGTGATTCTAGGCATGCTCTGCACGAACCTGCAGAAAGAGCAAGGCATACACTTCTGTTCTGAAGGTGGAAATGTTAGTTTGCCATTGCTAGCATTTTTCTAAGAAAAAGGTGAAAGTGTTAAATTGGAATTTTGATGGAGTCTTTTGCTGGGTAGCAAAAATGGAAATCGTAGCTCACCACATTTAATGCATAACAGTTATGTGACAAAGATTTTTCTCTTAAATGAATCCCATTATTTTTCCTAGCTGATATGAATTCAAATACTGTTCATGCAAATGTCTCATTCTTAAGAACTTGACTTTGCCTCATTAATATTTTTCTGTAGAGACTTACAAAGATTAATTGTAAACATTTTTTTAGTGTCAGAACACATGCTAACTTCTGTAATCAGGCAGAAAGATGGGGTACCTTTGGACGGTTAAATGCAGCTCTTTCACCAGAAGCTGGCATTTTCTTCTTTGCGAAATTGTAATTTTTGCGCAGACTTGAATGTATGAGAAAAATAGGGTGGAATAAGCAAATACAAATACTTCAACAGCACTTGCTTCTGTTTATGCCATTGCTAAATTCTGCCCGTAGTACCATATTAATAAAAACAACTGTCAGTAAGCCTGCCAATTACTTATCTCATAAATCTGATCCTTTGTGGTTTTATAGATGGATTTTTGGAAAGACTATTCAACTAAAGGCCCTAAAATAAAAACGGGTAAGTCATCTTTTTATTCTTTTATTCTTTTCTTATATTGCAACATTTTGTGTTTAATAGTACATTTTTTAAAATACACCATGCATTCAGTTAGCAAAATCAGAATTGATTTTTTTACTGAAATCCACTGTGAAATGTTCATGTATATTGCATTATCAGATACAATAAAACATACTCGAGTGTCTCACAGTGGGATCTGTTGCAAATCTGTAGGTAAAAACAACATGAATTTTGTTGTTGATTTCTTTGTTGTATTACACAATCCGTAAACTTTGCAGTAATTCTGTGACTGCTTTCTGTGGTTGTTTTGTTTGTTGTAATCTATTCTTTAATATTCTATTCTGTTTCTGTTTCTTTAATAGTAATATAACAGCCTGATTCGGGTTCAGAGTAGTCTTTTGACAGACGTTTTATAAAAAAATGGTCAGTATAACTTGAGGGAAGCTCTGCAGCCTGATCAAGGTCACAAGTACATGAAGTAATGTTTGGAAGGCATTAGAAGACAGATATATCAAGTTTTATGTACAGAAAAGGGAATATGTACTCACTTTTGCTTTAAGCTGAACGTGAATGATACTCTTAGGTTGTGTTGCACAGATGCGGCAGCTTCTCACTGGAAGCTTAAGGCACAGCAGAATCAGTATTTCACAGAGTATACTGTATAGTGTGTAGATTAAAAGAACACAATTAAAATACCCAATGTTTTATCTTCAGGTGATGAGACACTACAAAAGATTAACGTTACAGGACTTCTCATCAGTCTAGTTGCTGCTGGAGTACTGTTGGTTATAATCATACTGCTTATCTTCTACTGCTGCAAAAGTAGATGCAAATCAAGGCAACCACCAGGGTAAGGAATTTCACTGCTTAAAAAAACAGGCATCAAAACAAGCTCTTGCTGAAGAGTGGAATTTAAAAATCACTGTGGGTTGGTGTAACTCTGTCAGAGAATCCAATGGGAGTTCTAGTTCTTACTTTCCTGGAAGCAAAGTTAGGTGAGCACTAACAGTAGCTATGCTGAAGCTAATTATTAACACAAATTATTAAAAATATTATTAACATAAAATAACGCTCACATTGCTGACATATCTTTGGGAGGGTTTTTTTTTGTAATGTTCTTGGTTCCAAAGTATTTGTACTAAAATGATGGAATCATTTTGATAGGTTTGGGCCTGCAGTGGAAAGCCAACTGTGTTATATTTGCTCTTTTAAAGGAGGGTGTATGTTCATGGCATGTAGTCTACCTCAGATGTGAGATGAACTCTGTTGGAAGAAGTGCTCTGCCAATTCTCTAGCCCTGCTTGTTCCTTTATCCTCCACTTGAAAGGAATACAAAAGGAATTCTGTGTTTCGTCTCCCCTATCACTTTCACACTACTGAGCTATTCTTACCGTGTGGTTTGGAGAGTATTTAGCTTCTGGTCTTTATGATCACTGAAAGCAAGTGGGTTTTGGTGGGGCTTTTTTGTTTTGTTGGTGTTGGGTTTTATTTTCTTCTTGTGTGTGGTTTTGGTTTTTAAAGACTATATTCTTATGTTCCTTTAAACAAGCTTCCACTTACAATGCTGTTACCTTTGATTAGGCACTTGGATTATGTAAGAAGTAGAAGACGTTCATCTAGCATCTTCAGAAGGCATGAAGAATTTTCCTTAAACCCACTTCCTCTCAGAACTGATGATTCAGGACTACCAACTTACGAGCAAGCTGTTACTTCAGATGGACAGCACGACGTGCCACCACCCCCTTATCCAGGGCCCCCAAGAGGAGTGCGGGTACTTAAAAAGTCTATGTCACTTCCTGCTCCTTAGTCACAGATCTCCTTCTGCAGGGAGAGGGTATTACCAAAATGTAACATACTTTTCTAAAAAGTGTGTGCTACCTTGCATATTGCAAGACAGTTTACAAAAATGTGAAAGATCTTTAACAAAACTAGCAACAAGTGAAAAATCCCATTTGGGAGAAGAGGTGATCTGTTGCAAAGGCTGTACGGGACTACTCTTTGCACAAGAGTACATCTTGTACTGCTACCCTCTTCCATATGCACTTTGAGCCATCCCATCGTACTATTGATGTTTCATTAATAGTTGAATCTTTTCTTTAGAAGGAACAGTATTTAATTGGTTTTATTGACACTAACCATTTTTTGTGACTAATACTACTTTAAACCGCCATAAGAAGTCTACTTTGTTGTTTGATATATTCACTTCATTGCTGTGTGAATTTTCTATTCATTCTTGTAATAGATTTGAATATGAAAATTATGTCATTATTTGATCTTTCAAATGTGTATATATGTCGCTGCTTCTGGATTACACTGGTTTGTTTGAGACACTACTACTTAACACACTACTCATTTTGTTGTATTTCTGCAATTATAATTTTGGATTAAAAGGAACCATTAATTGCATGGCATATTGCCCATTCAGATGAAATTTACTTTTATCAGATGGTTTCGATACTCACTTTGATCTGGTATTTCGTGCTGGACAAGTACCATGGGTCAGGGGACGTTAAGCAAATGGCCAGATATTTCCCCCTTGTTATAAAAGTACCCAGGTTTCACATAAGATGTTTCCCTTGCAGTTTAAAAATTTAAATGCTGAAAAAGAAATTTAGCTTGTGGAATCAAAGGCCAAACTACCCCAAAGAAGCACTTTGCATAACTATGTATTGCCCTACTGGGATGACAAAATGATACCTTGAACTAGAATGAAGCATCATGTTAGATAAACATCCACTATCCACAGAGCAATAGTCAAGAATTTCAAGTTGTTGTTAACTGTATCAACACAATTTCTGTACATTCACTTACAGCCACCCTTAATTTTACATCTTATTAAAATATCAACTCCCAGCATGATGTGACGTATGGATCTTGCTGAGCAAGTCACAGACCAACATTGCTCTCTCTTCACCTGCTAGTCAAATAGCAGAAAAGGCTTTCCATAGCCCCAGGAAGCCAAATTAGAGGGTGTGGGGCTGGTGTTTTCTGGTATTACAGTAGCTATATAGTTGGACACATGTAATAAAGGGGTTTTTAAGCCACAAATTCACACACACCCGCGCAAGTGTTATTTTAATTTGGTGCCTAAAATGCACTTTATATGACAAAGGTTGGATATTTATATGTAACACTGAACTTTATGATTTTATGATGAGATGCTGAGGATTGTTGTGAGATTTTTAATCTTTAAATGCTTCTGTAAAGAAGAAAGTGCTCTTAATCTTGGAATATAAAGAGGGTACATTGAAAATGCTACACAAGGTCTTGCCCTTTGAAAAACACAGCCTGGCTGTTACCAGTGGACATCGGACTATGTTCTTATTCCTAAAGCTTCAGCATCAGATTGGCTTCTTTCTTCTTGACAGATGGGGGAATCCTCTTTTGGGAAAGCTTCAGCTCACTTTTGCCCTACTGGTAAAAGTATTCTCAAGTTCTTGGAGGTTACTGTTCTGTAAGAGTGATATAAGTGAACTGTGCAAGATTACGGTTGATATTGAAAATACAGTGTTATGATGAAGCTATGGAATTACAAACTTGCAAAAACATTTCTACCATGTTTCCTTTTCACTTAGCTAACAATTTTTAGATTTGTTAATGTGTATCTTGAGCTATAGAGCACACTTTTCTCTAATTTTTCCTGGGCCTCAAAAATGACAAATATAATGGGATAGGAGCACTTTCAAGGAAAGGGATTTCACAGAGCTTATGAGAGTTCAGAGATTCTTTAATGTTACTACAGTGGTGGACACATCTGGCAAAGTCATGTTGTAAATAAACAACAGAAATTATACAGAAGCTAGTAGTTTGAAATTTAATCCTTCTACTATTCCTACAAATCATTTGCAAATTATTCCATTGAATGCAAGCAAAAATCTTGACTGTAATAAATTTAGTAGAACATAACAAACTTACCTCTCTTTGTAAAGGGAGAAAATTCCTTTGAATGGCAGTTGAGTTGAGTTTGCTTTTCTTCTTTTATACATTGACTCTTGGCCCTCTTACCTTGTATCTTCTCTTTTAGAGCTTCCAATTCATCAGGGTTAGAAGAGGAAAACTTAACAAGAGTTAGACTATGGTGACTTGCGAATTCAGAAGTGTTGCCTTGTTTCTAAATTTTTTGTGGTTTCCTTTGAAAATGCAGTTGCTATTAGAATATAAAAAACAGCAAATGTAAATGTCCTTAGGTAGGAGTAGTTTTTGAGAAGCAAAGCAGCAGCAAGTTTAAACTGTTTTGCGTACACCATGTAAATCAGTGTTTTGACTTCCAGACTTTCTTCTAAGGGCCAGTAGAAAAGGCAGTGGATTTTAAGTGATTAACAGAGACTTACTATGACAATTGAAAACAGAAGTGTCTAAACAAAACTGGAAAATTATGTAGTACTTAAATTCTGTTTTTCTCAGAACAGGTTCAAACTTGTCACAATACATGCTGCTAGCCATCACCTTCAACATAGTCCAAAAACATCCTGTGTTGCCTTTTCAGCATCATACAAGCTTACAGCATGGAACTTTTCATACATCAGGACAGTTCATTAGCTAAGAGCAGGTCAGAAAAGTGGTCTCTGGCTCTGTCAATTGAAAAATAAACCATTTTTTTCCTTCAGTGAAAAAAGAAAGCCTACTATTCGATTTATCAAGTCCTCTGATGAATGTTATTATAAGCCGTATGTATTTCTGCTGTTTGGGGGGTTTTTGTTAGGTTTTATTTTTCTTTGTGAATTCACTAGAAGAGCAAAACCAAAATACCAAATGGAAGTGCACTTCCTCACCACAGTTCATGAAAATGTGAGACATGATGTATTTGATTTTGGTACTATCAAAGTCTGTGGCAAGCTTTTCATTGGCTTCAGCTGAACTGGGATTGGAGCCAAAAACGAAATAACTGATCACTTAAGGTAATAAAAACTATAATGCTCTGGCAAATTATTTACCACAATGCTGTCGCCAAACCTGATTTAGAGTATTCTGTTGTTTTAGTGATGCCTACCATATTAACTAGAATGGTTGAGGCTGGTCTGTCCTTAAAAGGTATATTTGACATTTGGAAAGCATAGGAGAATTCCTTGTCTTTCCTCAGACTACCAGTCATGAATAAGCTGCATTAATTGCCAGGAGGAGGTTATTAGCAACATTCTTTGATTACTTTGATCAACAGTACTGGTTCATTTATTTTTTTTTTAAACCAACAAACTTTTCTATCTATGTCTTCTCTGCTGACAAAAGTTTTATTGCTGCTGTCCTCACTTGTTCCATGTGGTGTAGAGAACAGGAAGGAAACCCCAGGTTTAAAAGCTACCTTTCAAACACTTCAAGCTTGCTCTATCTATACTGCAAATGTCTTTCAATTAACTGCTATCACATACACATTTATCACCCTGTCATTTTCACAGTCAAGAACTTGGATGTATTTTCCTTTCAAAAATCTTAAGCGCATCCTCCCAAATAACCTGCTTTTAATTATTCAGTTGGTAACTTGACTGTTTACAGTCATTTCAGAACTGTGTAAACAGTTGTTGTTACCTAATCTTATGAACGCATTTCCTTCTCATCTGACAGCCTTTTGAATGCATTTGTCACTGGTTATATTTTAATTCTAGCTTTGATGTTTAGTGCTGTCATTTTGTTGGCAGAGTAGCAGCAATATTTTAAACTCTGCTAGTAACTATGTTATTTTGTAAAACAGTTTCGAAACAAACATTTATGCAGATAGTAACATTAAACATTAATCGTAGCAGAAGAGAAACTGTTAATTCAGCCTATGATAAAAAGTTAAAAAACCTCTTGACAACCCTTTTGATTTTTGATTTTTTTTTGAAGGTGGTAACAGCATGCACTCTTCCTCATGCCATACAGCACCTATCCACAGATAAAAAAACAAAACATGATGGTTTGTTTTCTTTTAACACTGGCAGTTTCTGCTCTGGACAGAAGCTTCCTACTCCACTGCTTTAGTTCACTTCAGCATCTGAGGTTCTGAACCACAAACTGCAGTCACTGAAGTCTTCAAGACAAACAAGGAAACTGACCCAGGTGTTGTACCCTTCCATCTTTCTTGACTTTCACCAGATCTTTGGTGAGAAGATTTAACATCATAACATGGCTCAAAAATATCCACTTTCTTAGGGTTAGTGAAGTGAGCAAGATTACTCGAATGAGGACCAGGACAGGCATGCAAAAGCAACATGGGAAGCAGGACTTCCTCAGTGGTAATGGGGATTTCAAGCTGAAGTGAAGACACGCATTGCGCGATGAGAATAAACTGATGCAGAGAGGCAGGAGGGATGGATGAGGGCAGCTACATAAAGCAAATACTGCAGCACAGCAAATCACTCCAGATTAAGCCACTCTTGTTTTTTGCTCGCTGAAAGACAATGGTCAGGCTTCTGCTTTTTCTCCCAGCCACACAAGATGAGCTGGGTTAGCAGACTGAAACTCCCCAAAGAATACGAGAATCCCCTTCTATATTTGAGTATCCAATGAAGCTTTTTAATGTCAACTGAACTGAGACTTTGAATGCAGCTGGTGGGATATAGATGCTTCATTTTCATTAAAAGTTCTGAGAAAATAGGATCCCAATTCTTTGGAAGATGTCTTTTATGTCATCTGTTTACAATATTATGACTTTAGCTATACAGTTCCTAGCTACAAAAAGATGAGGTTTTTGTATCTACTACATTTCAAGAATTCTGAAAATAAAGGCAAGTTGAGTAAATTTACAGCATTCTGACACTATTTACTTTTTTTTTAAAGCTAGCCAAAACTCAGATTAATAAAATTCCCCAACTTTCAATCTGTGTCCATTTAATAGAAAGCTAGCTCCTTCACTTTGAAATGTCAAAAACAATTACTGCAAACCTGCCCTAATTTGGCAAAATACTGAAGTGTCAGCAAACTACTAGCTCCAGCTGGGAGCAGCAGGTCCTATGATGTACCAACAAGGAGAGCAGCACTTCCATTGGCACTTCAACTACAATATAGCTGGCTGTTGACACCTGTGGGAACAACCTCCCCAAATTTTGCCCAGGTGGAAACCATTCCTCTATTTTACCATAAAATACATTATCTTTTACGTACCTTCACAATGGCAACTATACCAATTGCTTATATGGAAAATAACAAGAGTATCAAATGTATTTTGGCTATTTTTGATGCAGTAAATTTTGTCCATGTTGAAAATCTGTAACTACATTAACTACTTTTGCTTTACATTTATTTTCTTCTGTTCTTTATTTCCTTATTGTTCTACCTATAATTTGCTATTGAACTTTTTTGTTCTCTGATTCCTTTTTCTGTGTCTGTTCATAGTCTGCTATTGCAGTCACCTGTTTGCCGTTTTTCTTTTCTTTTCTAAACGTGATTCCCAAGCACTTGGTTCCTTCCCACTCTCCAAAAACCACTCTTCTTGTACAGCTTCCCTAGTGCCTTCATAGAGATAGCAAGGCCTTTAGCTCCTCCTTTTCCTCCTGCTTTCTTTGCATAGCACCTAGACTACTGAAACAAAAGGGGCCATCAAATGCAGACATCTTGCTGCCTGCCATTCTGGGAGCCTCCAGAAGACCACACTTTAAAGGTAGCAGCCAGACTTCAAAGGATCAGGGAAAATATTTCAGTCTAGAAATTAGTACACTTAAACACAAGTTTTGAAAAGGCCTTATAACAGGTTTTAAATTCCTGATGCAATGCCTGTTTCATTTACGAAATAAGAAACATCTGTGATTGCTTAAGTTGTTCAAGCAGTTTAACTTCTCTTAAGATTGGCAACTACTTAGTATTGAATACTTAAATATCCAGTATTTAATGTTAAATACCCAGCATAGATATGATACAAAGGATCTAGTAAGAGTTAAAATACTCCCTGTTAAAATTAAGAGTTTGTTCCATGAGCAAAGGTTTTATTTAAGTTTTCCTTTTCCTACACATCATTGCCCATTTCTCCCACTTACCTTATACCAGTTCTGGCGCTTACCAGAACCCTTTGTAAAGCATCCAGAAAAAATATAGACTGCTTGCTTGTGAGTGGGTGAGCTGAATCAACACAAGTGCAGGTGGCAGTGCCTTGGAAGGTGTGGAACCACATGATCAGGAGGAGGATTGGGAAAGTGAAGGAAATGAGGCCTTCCAACTCATTGCTGCAGTGAGCTTTCCACCAGCTCAGTCATCTCTTGCCACATCAGGAGAAGTACCATGGCTTAGTAGGTCAACTTTAGTTCAACAGAACAAACTCTGAAGATTTTGCTTCATTTGTTTGTACATACACTTAATCCTTTTATCAAATAAATACACAGACTAGTATATGTAAAGAAATGCCAACAAAGAATTTGCTGTGAGGCTCCAAGACAAAGTGTGTTCTTTGAAAGGCAGCACTTTCTTCCCTATTTACACATTTCTTAATGTCTAGCTTTATGTTTAAAGAGGTCGTGTGCCAAATTAAATGCAAAAATCTCATGTGAAGCAATTTTCTGCTTGGGTCAGAATCACAATTACAACAACAAAAAACAGTTAATGATTAGTAATAGGCCTAACCAAATAATATATTACCGCATACTATCTGATCTATTTACCCATTGCCGCTCGTGGAAGACACCACAGCCTGGCAGCACACATGCAAGGCCTGCACAAAGGTGCTGCATCCACGATCTGTAAGTGGATGCCTACTGTCCATCGGTGTTCAATGGAGAAAGGTGCGGCCAAATTTTACTTTTAGCTCTTTTTAGAATTTGTTAGTACATCAGACTGAGCTCAGCTTTGTCCTGAACTTCCTCAAATTTTATCTAATCAGACACGTTCAAGTTATTTGAATGTTTTAACTTTGAAACATTAGTTTTCAAAACAACCTGCCAAGTCTCCGAAACACTATTTTCAAACAATTGTTAATATTCATTCTCTCAGCACAAGGCTGTTACGCATTTCTAGAGCTTTTGTTGACAAATGGTTAGCCACTGAAAGCTAACCACATAGATGTTTGTGTATGTTAGCGAACTATTTATGATACCATGATAGTTCCAAAATAAAGTGCTATTACAAACTGAAATGCAATCTTTTTTTGGTCCACTTTCAACAACCAAGCTGTAATCTCAGACCTGCAGTGTTAACCACGTGCTGTGCCTTCAACTACTTTCTTCAATCAACAGCAGCTGAAGCTGCTGAGCCAGCATGTGCTTCTATTCTTCCATGATTCTTTTCAGACCATCAGAAATTGCCCTGAAGCATACCAGTAATTTTGCTGCAAAACCAACAGTTTACAGATTTAGCTGAAAGCCTCTTAATGCAAGAAAAAAAATAATTTGGCACTTAAACATGAGCCATGGCAAGACCAAAACCAGGCATTGTGTTATGGAAAGGCAAAGGACAGGAGCAATGGCCTCTGTGGAAGTAGAGGGTATATGGGGATAGAGAGACATTGGAAAAGCCTTGCAGAGCCAGGTTTGCTGTACCTGCAGCAAAAAGGATGCCAAAAGCATAGGCAGCAACTGCTGGCCCTATGAAGAATCACCCCACTCAGTAGCACCTGCTGCTGCACAGCAGCAGATGAGCACAAGGAGACGTGTAGCAGTGCTATCCAGGTGTGTAACATCTGTGGTACTGTCAAAGCTGTAACACACTACATAGCCTTCTGCCTGGCCAGTCTTGCACATACACAACATACAAAATACTCGCAGTCAACTCAAACACTGGCTGGCATTTTTCTGTTAACATGGGTAATAATAATAGCAAACTAAGCAACAAAGAAGTTAGTAAATAAATAATTCAGTTACAAATAAATAAATTAACACCAAGCATGAATTGAGGCAATATTCTGGCCCTAGATTTGTGACTGATATATTGGTTTTAGTTATGATCAAATGACAGAAAACTGCCAGCTTCCCATTAGCTTGATCCTGCATTTAATTTGGCATACGGTCACTTTAAACATAAAACTAGACCTCAAAAAACAGTATTGCCATTCAGCATTGTGCAACATTAAATTATTTAAACTGAAAGAGGAAAATAGGAAAGTTTCCATAAGGGGCTGCGTGTATCAGCTAACACAGTTCTACAACAGAGTTGGTTTATTCTCGCTGAACAGGCACACAGGCAGAGAAGCCCGTTACTGTCTGCAGAGGTACACCCTCAAGCACTCCTAGAGATTTCTATACTGAATATACCATGAGCCAAGTGAGCATCTCATCATTGAAAGGAAGAGATCCCTGCTCTTTCCTGTCATCTCCTTCCCTTCCCAGCTGCTTCTGGCTGCACACTACCACTGCTTGCCCTGAGCCAGCACTCATTTGATGCAAAACAAGCTGACTCAGCTCAGCAAAATTACAGAAAAATTACCTCTGGCAAAAAAATCCCCAAGGGCTCTTTTGTCAGTGGAGTAAATTTAGCGCTCACCTCGTGGCCAGAGCACATCACTAGGAGCAGGAGGGTGGGGCAGGGAAGGAGAATGAGGCTTCTCCTTTGGGTGTCAGCAAAGAACTGAGACAGCCCAGCCCTGCTGCCACACCACACCTAGAGGCAGGAGCACATGCTGTAACGCTGCAGACCACTCTGGCAATTCTCATTAAAGCATTACCTTAAGTACTTTAATCTGTCTCCTAACCATCACATGATATTTTTGACTCTGTAAAGGATTTGTTGCATTATTTTTCCAAGCAGAGATTGTTCATTTAGAGAAAGAAATGAGCAACAAAAATCCAGTAATTCCCCAGGCTGGTATGCTGCACAGATTGTGTTAGTGCTTTAATTTAAGATTCTGCTTGTATTGTATTAGCTTATGTTTCAGCAAAATATATTTATTATGTTAAATTATTGACTCAAGAGATAAGCACATAATATCATTACTGGCTATAGGCACTTCAGTTATGAACTACAGCTCAGGTGTTAAAGCCCATCAAAGCTCAGTTCTTAAACAGCAAGTAATTGCTGCATTTGAAATGAAAGCATTTATTACAAACACACAAAAAATATTTTCAATACTTGGAATCATAAACAGGTCTAATGACTTCTAAACACACATCTTAATATGTACACTTTACACATTAAAATAACATATGTAATTAACAGGATCTATCAAAGGACTTTTTCCTATCACTGACATATTTTAGAATAGCTGTTTATAAGTACTGTGGATACCAGCATGCTGTAAAAGCACTTAAAGAGATTCTTTCATTGTCTTACAGAATGGTGTTACAAAATATCTTTTAGAAAGAAAAAGATAAAATGCACAAACTTCAAGGTAGCTTTCCTAGACTGAAGATGGCAACAAGTGGCAGGGATCAGTTTAATGAGGAAACTGCAGAAGTCTCACTGGCTGTTCTTGGGACAAGTAGATTTATCTCACACACAGGAAAAGCAAACTGTTGGATAAACTGACTTTATTTGGTGGTTATAGACTTCGTCGGTGAAGTTTTCAGTCTCTTCCACCTCTTATTAAAACCATATAAAAGAAATTATACTTAACAGCTCTCACAACTTGTTTCACTCAGCTTCACTACTTGGTTACAAGAAAGAGGATCTACCCCAACAATGTTCAGGAAAGCCCTGTGCCTATAGTATACTGGCAATTAGTTCACTTAGCGGTCTAAATTAGTTGTGCACTTATCCCTGCCTGCAAATCTAGACTGGCGCTTGTGGTTTGTTATTTCTCATGTAACTCGATTTTACAGCCATATATCTAAGAGTATTAACACACACACCTTCTCTTTAGAGCAACATCCTGTAATGAAAATACGCATTATAGTATTCTTTAAAGTTCATGTTGCCATTACTTAAGAAAAATCAAACAACACACTATCAGTTTTACAATTTATTATGTTGTTCCAAATTTCTGGCAAGAAACTTTTGAGGTAGCTCCACACTCAACACACTGACTGTAAATAACCAAACAGTACACCTAGGTGGAAAAGGCATTTCGTATCCCTTAGGTCCAAGCATCACCCTTCCCTCAGGCCCACTCAAGGGAAACAATGGACTGTAAGTGTAATATTATAATAGAGAAGTGGAGATCCTGCAGAGAAATAAAAAACTGTAGGTCCTTCCCGGCTGGAAATGCTACTTTCAATAGTATCAGCACCTTAAGTGCTTCATCGTTAGCATAAAACTGGAGTCATTTTCTGTCATCAGGCCTCGTTCATATGTAAAACAGCAACACTAGTGTTTCCCAGGGAAAGGTCCCCCAGCCCCCACATACTCTCCTCCAGCTGCAAGCAATACAGGTGTTAACTTATGCAAACAACAAAAACTCACTCTGCTAGTTTCTAGCTTTGGTGTGCTGTTTCTTCTCCCTCTGCCTTGGCCTCTGGGTGACTTTGCTCAGTCTTGTCGGTGCTGATGGCTTTCACACTTACCTTTTCCACCCGGTTCAAGGCTGCATTTTTCCTTTTAGTTGACTTCACTGCTTCTTGAAACTAAGTGCGAAAAAAGCAAGACCTCAGCTTTTCCTCCTGAAGTCTCTTGCCTTCCTGCTTTCTTATATAATATTGACCACTCTACGTTTTCATTCGAGTGTTGATTTTTTTTTTAAGCATCTAATCTGATTTGCTGTAGTCAAGTTTCTAAACTCTGCATTTCACTACAGAACTCATTTCACTCTGTGGTTTCATATTGCCCAGAGTACTACAAACTGAATCTTCAAAACACTAACTCATTCACCTTCCTCTTCTGAGCAATTCCCTCAGGTGCTGTCACCTTCTTTTCAAGTGTATATTCCTCATCTTTTCCTCTAAGGCACGTTTCTCCTACTCATCTCAGCCTTCCTACCTTCAACCTGCAGGGAAAGTAAGAAACCATTTCTCTGTCAAACACCAAGAGACATCCCCTTTGCTCCTACCCTGCTCTCTGCAGCTGGTGCCCATTTCCCTTATACTTTGTTTTAACAAGCACACAGCCAAAGATATAGGAATCTACTGTCTGTGCACCAGGTGGCTTAGATTGCTCTAAATACTTAAAATATTCTGTATGTGCTTCTTGTTGTTTGACTTACAGCCCATTCAGACTCCAGGCCTGTAATGAGTTATTGACGGGGAACATGCGTCTTTTAGAAAGCGCTAATACAGATTAATATATAAAAAAGAATAAGTCACAGGGCTCTGCTTAAGTATTATTTAACGTCAATAAAGCACTCTCGGAGTGGCCACCAACCTAAACCACCGAGAGCACCCGCACACATAAGCTTCAGGTGGCAAAGCAAGGGTTCTGGGCTGCCCTGCGTGAAACACAGCAACGAGCTTCTAGTGACCCCCATCTTCACCGAATTCCCACCCCCGCGTCCATCCCCGGGTTTGTGGAGTTTCTAAAATTTATTTAATGTCCACCCCCTCAGTTTAATTTTTCTGTGAGAAGGGCGGCGGATCGCGAGGGGAGCTGTTCGGTCAGGAGCGGCGTCACGCCGCTCCCGGACGCCTCCCCCGCGGCGGGGCAGGGCGGGAGAGCCGCCCTACAAATTGCTTTACAATGCGCTCCCCCGT
>NW_010177838.1:9489-11502 GCF_000695765.1 Mesitornis unicolor | reverse complement strand
TGAACTACAAGCCAGACAATCCTTACACTGCCCACGTCAACACATACAATGGATGAAACCACCACTCTGGTTCCAGAGGGAGACACTGCAATTTGTGTTCCGAAATCCCAGGACTGCCAGAGATGTATGATGTGACGAACAGTTAAGACTGAATTGGCCCTTCTAGTGAGTCTGACCTACTTGGGTTTTCTCTTCTGTTCTCCTGACCTAGTGCCCTGGTGCACTTTTCTTGCTAACAGTGTTCACTAATGGACAGTTGGATGCTCTGACTTGCCAGCTCTAACAAAGCCAACAGCACTCTGCTAAGAAAGTTAATTTGCAGCCAAATTCACCAAGAGAGCTAGCCAAACTCTGTATTTAAAATTCAAGAAGGGTGGAAGTTGTGTACCCTGTGGTTGTTTCAGTGATTTTTTCACTGATGTACAGTGGAGTCACCTCCCTGACATAAAGATCTGCCATGAGCATTTGCTAGTGAGCTTTTCCAGTCTCTGGTGCCAAGAAGGCACAGAAGCTTGGGCTCGTCTTTCTGAATTTAATCTCCTAACTTGAACTGCCAAATCTGGGACTATAGGCTCTACTGTTGCAGGAAAGAGGTACTTCTAGAGGCTCAGAGACCCAAAAGGTCAGACACTGGAGATATGACTGGGCTTTGAAGTGCCTTCCTCCCTGTGTTGACTCCACGGGGAGGGGACATGCCTATGCTCCAAGTGCAAGGGGAAAATGACACTTCAGTGTCAATGTGTGCTTGGTGCCTGTAGAGTTGCTGTGTCAGGCCTATGCTTTGTTCAGAAGAAGTTGGGAGCTTTGACAGTATGAGGATAGATGGACAGTAGGATGTTGTCCTGGTTTTGCTGGGGTTGAATTGTAGAATTCCCTTTTGAAGTTTCAGTGAGCTGGATTTCTGAGAAAACTGAAGCATTTGCTTTAATGAACACAAGTCGATATTGGAGCTTTGTCTTGGATGGAGTTGTTGTCCTTATAAGCTGGTAAATATTTTTGTTCTCACTAGTAGACATTAATGTTTTCCAAGGTTTTGCCTGCACCTGTGGTTAAGGTTTCTCTTGACTTTTTTTGTTGGTTTGGTTTTGTTTTGTTTTCTTTCTCTTTGCACAAGAGAAAAGGGGGGGCAGGGGGAAGCAAGAGCCTGGGACTCTCTGGAACAGGTGACCTGGGACAGGTAAACCAGGACAGATGATCCGGGTTTGATCCAAGCTGACCAGTAAAGATGTATTCTATCCTATAAACGTCACACTTACTATAAGCTAGAGAGTTTGCAGGGGATGACCCCTTCACCCTTCAGCCCTTCCTCTTTCTTCTTTGATCCCTTCCCTTCCCTTCGTGATGGTGGCCCATCTCGGTTCCTGAGGCTCACCCCTCCCTTGTTGTGTTGTCATTGCGATATGGGCAGTGGCTGCTGTTTGTTAGCTGAATATAACTTTGATTGCTTTATTATTGTTGTTTCTATTCTTGTTACAGTGAATTTGCATTGCTATTATTTAAGTTTGGGTTGGTTTAGTTTATTTAATAGTGTGAGCTCAATTGACGAGCTCTCTACTTTTGATACCCCGATTCTCTCCCCCATCCCACCGGGGAGGGAAGAGGGCAAGCGAACAAATTGTGTGGGTTTTAGCTGCTTGCCAGGTTAAACCATGACAGATGCAAAGGGGGATGAGGGCTGGAACACAAGGTGACTGTACAGAATGCAATGGTGCCTCACCAGATTTGCACTGGTTGAACTTTCAGTTGAAGTTACTAATTTAAACTTCACTGCAGATGTCTTGAGAGTTTTAAATTTAAACTAATACAGAGTAATCTTTAAAACAGCATACCTACTCTACCTTAAGAAAATTATCTGTCTTGGTTTGGCTAGCCTTCTTTACAATTAAGGTTATATGACTAATTATGAATACACTGTTTGAGTTGAAGCATATTGTAAACTTCTTAAATCAAGTTAAATGTCTCACATGCATGGAAATAAAACCAGTTAAAAGATATGAGGTCTAATATATGACA
>NW_010177838.1:0-9458 GCF_000695765.1 Mesitornis unicolor | reverse complement strand
CTTTCTAAATTAGGCCCATCTCTTTGAAAAAATGCATGAGTTCCACAGCTCAGGCTTAGATCATAATTTGAAACTGCAGAGGATTATCTTAGAAATCACAAAAAGCATCTCCCAAGGTTTTTGATAGGTGCTTCTTCACCTCAGCTTTTTATCTTGAAAGCTGTGTTAAACTCATGGAAACATGAAGAGTTTGTGATCTGTGCTCCTTCTAAGCATCACAGCTCCCAGCTACGAATCCTGATTTGATAGGTAAATGCTATACATGCTCTTCCTATAGATGAATATGGGCCTGATTGTTTCTTCTCTTCAAGGCTTTGAGCTTTCTAGCTAAGGTTGTACCCTGCAAGGAATGCAGGACAGGAATACCTTCTGGATTTAAGGCTAAATTCTACCACTTCTTCCTGCCAGCACAGTCTGATTGACTGGAATGGGTCTGTGGGTTAGGCCATCTCTTAGTGGGACACCTTGTTGCAAAGCTGTGTGACTGGGAGTCTGGTGGTGTGATAGCACTGACTGTCTCAGTCCTTGGATAAAACCAGGTGAGTAAGCAAACCAGCTGGCAGGACTTTACAATCAATCATCACGCCAGCCCCGTTGGCAGTTTGTGCAGTGAACCTGTAAGGACCTATTCTCCCCTCAGCAGTTTAGCCAAGTCATCAGCTCTAAACAGTCTCCACTTCTTTTTTCTTCTAATATTTTCTCTGATTAGTTTGCTGTGGTGTCTGAAGCATACTGGGAACTTCCCAGGCATGTGACAAGGGATTGCGTGTTCCCAAGGAGAGCTCCATAATGGGCACAGGAGACAGGGATAAGGAAGGCAGGACTTTATAAAGCAACAACCTTAATTATTTGCAGCCTCGAAAAAATTGAGAGATGTACTCATAGAGACAAGACCTCAAGGGGAGTTCAGGCACTAATTCACAGAAACCAACGAGTCTATTTGTGCCTGGCATTAGTGGCTGGAGTCAGCCTTCCAGGTGCTGCTAGGTCTCCCTTCATTGACAGGGACAGATTGTGGTGGAGCTAAATGACTGTGGTACAAAATGGCACCTAAAATAGTATGTGATATCCCACATAGCCACTACTCCGCTTCTTTTAAGGAGATCTGTCATATCCTTATGTCTCCTCTTTGGGATAGTGATGGTGCAACCCCTCTCTCCCTTTCCCTTTCTCCCTTCTCTCCTCTCATATAATTCTGCTCTCCTGCATTTCTTTCAGCCTATTGTAGTACTTTTCAAGTCAGCTTAGTTGTAAGCAGTCCTTAATCACAAACAACACTTTCAATATTAATATAATCACAGAATTACAGAATATTTGGAGTTGGAAGGGACCTCGAAAAATCATCCAGTCCAACCCCCCTGCCAGAGCAGGATCAAAATAATAGAGAATTCAGATGATGCTTCTGGTTGTTATGGATGTTTACACTAGTGCAAGGCCAGGAGGCAACACTGCTGTGCCAGCACAGGAATAAATAACCACCCAGAGCTGAGGACAGGCAGGATTGAACCTCAGGCCTCCATATTGTCTGCTCTGGGTTTAAAATACTCCTAGAAGGTGAACCTGAGGAATGAAGCTCGATGCTAGTAAATATCTTTGACCTGTGCTCTGGCTGTGGGTAATTTACAACACGTTTGAAAATCTGATCTGGGTTATGTCCAATTCACATAAGTTTCTTTCCAAGGCAGTTATTTATAGACTACCTTCCTGGCTTTTGGGTTCTCAGGGAAGTGTCTGAACACCAGCTCTCTGAGCAATCACCATAAACTTAAAAATTTCAATTTTAATGGTGAACAAACAGTTTAAGGAAAGTGAAATATCCAGCAAATCTTTCTTTTCACTTAAAGCCTTGAATCTTTAAATATTTATTAGCAGTGTCTCTACTCTGTGGCAATGTTAAAAGGCTCAGCCTCATTCTGTGGAATAAAACAATCCATTTGATTTAAATTGAAGACCAAATACCATTTCTAAAGAAGACCTTCAAGTCAGATTACAGTGTTTGGAAAAATGATCAGCACTTTTGTCTTCTATGTAGTACAGCTAGAAATGGGTTTTTGTTTTGTTTCTTCCCTTAAACCTTTGTCCTACAAATTTTGTTCTTCCTCATGGCTTGATGCTGTAGGAGCAATTGATGGTATTTCTCTGGACAGATCCACCAAGTTGCTCCCTAAATTGAGTTCGTCATGTACTTCATGTTTTTAATTTGCAGATGTGGGGCTTCTAGGTGTTTACTGTTCTAAGATCTGTTTTTCTTTTGGTCTAGCTATGGAGGAAATGGCCTCCTGTAATCCCAGATGATAACCTGAAGCTTGGAAATTATGAAAAAACTTTATTTCTCCACACTGATCAAACTACCTGTGCTTTTTCTTCCTTAGAAAAAAATTTAAAAAGGAAAAAAAGGAAAAGCTTAAAATATTTTTAAAAATGCTCCATACAGTAGTAAATCGTGGTAAAGAAAGATGTGCTTATTGAATATGATTTAAATCTGCATCAAGTTTTCAGGTGGAAAAGAACACCCTGAATGGTGAATGCACATGAGTCTGGCATTGCTTTGCCTAGGGAGGAGCCTGGTACCTCCTGGGAAGAGGGGAATGATGAATCATAGAATCATAGAATGTATTGGGTCGGAAGGGACCTTTGAAGATCATCCAGTGCAATTCCCCTGCAGTAAGCAGAGACATTTTTAACTAGATCAGGTTGCTCAGAGCCCCATCAAGCCTGGCCTTGAATATCTCCAGGGATGGGGCTTCCACTATCTATCTGGGCAACCTGTTCCAGTGATCTACCACCCTCATATTGAAGAACTTTTTCCTAATATCCAACCTAATAGACCTTGTCTTCAGCTGAGTCACTTAACTTGCCTTGTGCAATATATGTTCAACCCTGTTTTAAGTCTGCTGGTTCAGGCTGTGAAGCTATCCCCTCTGTCTTGTCTCAGGTAATTAGAGGTGTCTTCTAAATGGCCAAACGTCCCTCTTTGGTGTCAGAAGACAATAGATTCTTGGTAACTGAGCCCTCAGCTAAAAGGGCTGCTGCAGTTAGGCTTCATTGCAAAAGATAAGGTGGCAACAAAATTGTTTATGGCAGAATGAAGGAAAACAAATTACCATGTCTGAAATCAAATGAGTTTTAAATAATGCCTCTAATCTGTCTAGTGAAAGTTCTAAATGCCATATGTGCCTTCACTGTTGCTCTAAGCAGTGGCAAACTCAGCAGGGGCAAACAAATTGCAATGTGTGCCACTAGAGCTAAAAACATACCAGAAGTGAAATAAGTAATTTGGGAGAGATAGGGAAACCTGCTGTAGCCCTGAAGTTCATGATTCACATCCCACCTCCAGGAGCTTTAAAAATCTATTGCCCATGTAGAACTGGGATTTCTACTTGCCCCCAATTAGGCAGTGTGAGAAGTCCTGCAGGCACAATTCCCATACTCCTGGTCCTGTCTCTCAGGAGTCCTCCAACGCTCTCTCTGTGTGCTCCCTGTGTGCTCTAACATGGAAAAGTCTGGTCACAAATTTCTTCTGCAGGTGTCTTCCTGCAAAACACTCACTACAAGGAGGACATTGAGGCACTGAGGCGAGTCCAGAGAAGGGCAACTAAGCTGGTGAAGGGTCTGGAGAACAAGCCTTATAAGGAGTGTCTGAAGGAGCTGGGATTGTTAAGTTTGGAGAAAAGAAGACTGAGGGGAGACCTTATGCTCTCTACAACTACCTGAAAGGAGGTTGTAGAGAGATGGGTGTCTCTTGTCTCATGTAACTAGTGACAGAAAAGAGAAAATGGCCTCCAGTTGCACCAGGGGAGGTTTAGATTGGATTTTAGGAAATGTTTCTTTACAGAAGGAGTGGTCAAACACTAGAAGTGGCTGCCCAGGGAGATGGTGGAGTCACCATCCCTGGAGGTGTTCAAGTGTGTGGATGTGGCACTTCAGGACATGGTTTAGTGGGCATTGTGGTGTTAGGTTGGTGGTTGGCCTAGATGATCTTAGAGGTCTCCTCCAATCTTAATGATTCTGTGATTCTGTGAAAAACACCACCACTGAGCAGTGGTTCTGCCTGGGGAGTGGGGAAGATTTCTCTTTCACTGGAGAAGAAACTGAAGCCTTCCAGGAGGTAATTAATTCAGAGTTAAATCTGAGTAATGCCTTTTTCCCAGCACAGGCTCTGTAAAAACCCAAGAAAGCTGAGCTTGGCACAGACTCCTATTTTTCATCCGTATCAGTTTTTCCCTCTGGTTTCCTCTTTAAAACTACAAAATGCACACCTATAGAAAAGAGCAAATCCACATCTTGCCAGTGTGCACGTAGCTTGCAGGCTGGAGATGCTCTACAAGATTGAGACAAGATTGTGTTGGGTTTTGTTGGTGTCATTTGGCCTTTTCTAATCTAAATTTTGTGTACTGCAGGAGGAAATGAACAGTGATGTAAGAACAGAAGAGTACAAAACAGTCATAAATAAATCTGGGCTAGACTGTAGAGACAAGTTCCCTACCTCAGAGTAAGGGAAGAGTTTGGGAACTGCCCAGTAGCAGCGAGGATGGGGGGCAGGTGGGGTAGAAGTGGTCAAAAAAAAGCTTAAAAGCAAAACCTGTAAAAGCAAGTGGATGCGACAGTAAGCAATCTGGAACTGTGGCAGGAGGGGAAACAACTATATGTATGACCACAAAGTGCAAGGTTTATCTGGGCTTCATTAAAGGAAGAGCTTCTTGGGTGGAAAGATCCAATTGTAGAAGTGGTCCAAGTCCCTGAAGGTGATCTGCAAAATGAAATGGAAGAAAAATGGGAACATATCTCTTTGATTTTGCAACTAGCCACATAGTCCCTCAGTCCTTTCTTTCTGATCTTTTAGTGAAGCTGATTGCATATCTTTCAGGACTTTGGTCCTCATTGGTAGAAATAAAAGCTCAGTGAGCAGAGATGGTTGCCGACTCACCTCTATGAGTAGAAACAGTATAACAGCCTGACCAAACACTTATTCCAGTGCAGGTCTTTCTGCAGCATATTTGCACAGACCCGAAGATATGTAAATATTCTGCAAAATCTGACACACATGATTAACATTAAGCATCTCTCATTGATGAATTCCTTCTAATAAAAGGAAACATAAAACTAAAACAAGCCCTTCTGAAAAAGCCTGTGCAGAATCACAAGTAAGCATCATTTTTTTACCTGTTGTTTTTACCATCCTGCAAATTTGATGCATCCTTATTCTGCTGATGCTTAAATGTGTGAATAGTCTGTCAGGAGCCTCAGCCACTCCTTCCTTTTACATTACACAGAACAGTGCTATGGCAGATCTCTGTAGTCTTCTATCCTGCAGCCTCTGTGGTACATTTAATAGCAGAAAACAGTCAGTGCTTTGAAATAAAAATGAATTTAGGTTTGCATGTTAAATTCAGAGGGAAGGAGTTATTTTAGTTGCTGTTTTCTTTTTCTGTCTTTTTTTTTACCTCCTCTGAATAGGGATGCTTTTAAGTCTTTGGTGTTTATGCTTCAAGCTAATGCAAATAAAACAGTGACTAGACTAGCTGGATTTTGAATGTATGCAGAGAATCACAAATTTTATGGACTGTTGATGTTATGTGAAAGAAATGAAAAAGAATTAGGCTGAATAGTGAATTATAAGGGGAAAAATTTCCTTCGTTCCAACTACTGTGGGTTAAAGGAAATTTAATCTTGTTGAAGGAGCTCAATGTAGTATTTTTGGGGTCAGTTTACAGGTTTGATTGATGAAAACAAGACATAATTTGATACTGCAGAGCCCTTCATATTAAGTAACTAGAGAATGCAAAAATGAATATTGTATGTATTAGGTGGATTTAAAACTGCCTAAGCTATGGTCTTCAAAATGATCAGTCAGCTGCTGGTACTGTGGGTGCTCTCCAGAGTTCATCTTTTTCTCCTTTTCCATGATACTTACCAGCTGACTGCAAATAGCACTGGCAATGAGATTCCAGCTCACACATTGAGACACTGCCATGGGGAGAGTGCAGAAGATGGCTAGTGGAAAAATATGCTGAATGTGAGTTCACCTATAGCCAAAAAGTTAATGTGGTTCTTGAGTCCATACGGTCTGGGAAGGGGATACTGCCTCTGCACTAATATAATTGCTATGTGAAGAGTCTGTCTAGGTCAGCAGTTGAAAAAGTGCTGGGGTTAATCAGGGTCCCTTCTAAGAAGATTTACCAAATAATAGGATTGATCATTCTTCTCCATTTCGGCGAAGCCACTGAGGCAAAGGGCTCCGCAGTGGAGGATCGTGCCGAGGGACCTTTTCTGAAGTGGCAAAACCACGGCTAAATCCGCGAAGGCAAAAGCCCAGGGGGAGAAGGTGCCACTGTCGTTAGTCCCCGTTTCTCCCGCCCACGCTCCCAAAGCGGCAGGAGAGTGCTGCTGACGCTCGGCAGCTCTGTCTCAGCGTGGGGGGAGTCAAGGATGTCGGCGGCCAGTTTAAAAGCCAGTATAACTGCCAGTGTAACCGCCATTTCGGTGAAGCTACTGAGGCAAAGGGCTCCGGAGCAGAGAATCGCGCCGACGGACCTTTTCTGACGCGGCAAAAGCAGGCAGAGAGTGTGCGCCATTCCCCCATCTCCCAGAGCGGCAGAGGAGTGCTGCTGACGAACGGCAGCTCTGACTCAGTGTAGGCAGCGTCGCTGTCCACCCAGCACAGGCAGGAACAAGTCCAGCCATCGTCTCCACCCGGCGGAGGGTAGGGATCGCAACATCCACTAAAAAGCATGTGGGAACCCAGACAGAACAACCAGGGGAAGACACAGCTGTCCAGGCGGCAAGGAGTGCCAGACACTTTCTCTAGAAATGGGTGGCAGCTATGAGAACTGCTGCATGGGTTGTGAACAGGTGGATGACCCGCTCAGCTTGGTGGTGGAGCTACAAGAGGAAATTGAAAACTCAAGGAGCATCAGGGAGGCGGAACAGGCTCTGCCCTCCTTGAAACAAAAATGGGAGCATCCAACGGTAAGTACACAGGATCAAGGGACCCCTATGTCCTGCTCCCATCAACCAGAAGCCCAAATGGAAAGAGTCAATGGCGGTAGTTCAAGGTCAGGGCAGCAGGTGGACTCTCTCCTTGTCCACTTTGCCCCTCCAGGTGTCAATAGGTATGAGGTTCTGGTTGAGGAAGGACAAATGAGGATGTGGATCATGGGCAATATACATCAGAGGGGCCTCCACAGTCAGAAAGGCCTACCGCCCGCATCACAACTTCCTTCATGGAAAAGAAGGGTTATTGTTGTAGGAGACTCTGTTCTGAGGGGAACGGAGGGTCCCATATGCTGAGTAGACCCTCCCCACAGAGAAGTCTGCTGTCTCCCTGGAGCCCAGGTTAGGGATGCCACTAGGAAACTTCCTAACTTGAGAAGGTCCACTGATTACTACCCACTACAATTTTCCAGGTGGGTGATGAGGAAGCTGCAACTTGTAGTCCATGAGCAATAAAGACAGACTTCGGGGCCTTGGGATGGTTAGTGAGGGAATCTGGGGTGCAGGTGGTTTATTCTTCTTTCCTTCCAGTTGTAAGCAGTGACATAGGAAGGAACAGGAAGATACAATCCATAAACACATGGCTCCATGGCTGGTGTAACCACCACAGTTTTGGTTTTTTTGGTAATGGGATGACCTACATGACACCAGGTATTCTGGCATCTAATGGGAGGCACTTTCTCAAAGGGTGAAAAGGGTCTTTGGCCAGGAGATTGCTTGGCTGATTGGCAGGGCTTTAAACTAGATGTGAAGGGGGACGGGGATAATAATATCAATTGGCTGTGACAAGTGGCAGGATGACACACTGGGGTTGGAGGGATGGGGTGATCGTAAGGGCCTACCATCTGTTGCCATGAGGCATGCGGTGGGTGCTGCAGCACAGGTGAAGGCTTACAGAGACAAGCCAGAGGTTCCTGAGGTGGTAGGAGCCAACAGGGTAGCTTCCATGAAACATTTTGGGGGAATGAAGGGATGTCCATCTAAGAAGGTGACATGGCTGTCAGCACAGCTGAAATGCCTCTACACCAATGCACACAGCATGTGCAACAAACAGGAGAAGTTGGAAGCTATCATGCTACAGGAAAGCTACGACACAGTGGCCTTTACTGAAACTTGGTGGGATGAATCCCATGACTGGAGTGTGGCTATCGATGGCTACAAGCTGTTCAGAAGGGACAGAAAAGGAAGGAGGGGTGGAGGTGTTGCCTTCTATGTTAAGAAATGGATAGAGTGTGAAGAGTTGTCCCTAAATAATAGCCACGAGCAGGTTGAAAGCTTATGGGTAGGAATTAGGGATTGAGACCACAAAGGGAGCCTTGTGGTTGGTGTCCACTACAGGCTGCCCAATCAAGGGGAACCTACTGATGAAGCCTTCTTTCTCCATCGAGCTCACAGGCTCTCATCCTGCTGCGGGATTTCAACCACCCTGACATCTGCTGGAAAAGTAGCAAGCTGTAAGCAATCCAAGAGACTTCTGGAGTGCCTTGATGACAACTTTCTAAGACAGGAAATAGACAGCCCTACTCGAGGGGAAGTGATTTTGGACCTCGTGGTCACCAATGCGAGTGAGCTAATCAGGAATGTCATGGTTGGAGGCATCCTGGGCTGTAGCAATCATGTGCTCGGGCAGTTCACTGTCCTAAGGCGTATGAGTCATACGAGAAGCATAGTCAGGACCCTGAATTTCAGGAAAGCCAAATTCCAGCTCTTCAAGGAGTTAGTCAGTAGGACCCCTGGGAAATGGCCCTCAAGGACAAAGGAGTGGAACAGACCTGGCAGATCTTTAAAGAGGCTTTCCACAAAGTACAAGAGCTCTCAATTCCCAAGTGTAAGAAATCATGAAAGGAAGGCAAGCGACCAGCATGGCTGAGTCAAGACCTGCTGGCCAAAGTAAAATGCAAGATGGAGCTGCATAGGCAGTGGAAGCAGGGATATGTATCCTGGGAATAGTAGAGGGATGTTGCCCGAGAAGCACAGAAGTGCAGAGCCCAACCGTTTTTCAGTCCACTGAATGCTTCCCTGAACTGCAAGACGAGCACAGGACTCCGAGACGACTCCATAAGCCTTATAAATGGAAGACTTTTATTTTATCAGAGGCTGCGCTTTTACAGTCCAAAATCCCTTAGTCACACTGCAGAAGCATTTCTATTGGGTACACATATGTGTCCATATTGTCTGAGCTAATACGTGATTGGTTACTATCTTACGTGTCACCGCCCCCATCCGGGTCAGGTTGGTTTACTTCCGCTTCCGCTTGGTTTACTTCCGGGTCGTTCTCTTTCCGCATCGTCGTACTTTCTCTTTCTTTATCCCTGTGTCACCTTAAGGTGGTCTTTCTAAATTACACAATTCTTAAGGTGGTGATTCTAAATTATACAATTCTATATAATCATATCCATTTTCATTCATGAAGCCTCCAACAGGCTTCTACAGGTACGTAAACCAGAAAAGGAAGGTTAAAGAAA
>NW_010177837.1:108037-135679 GCF_000695765.1 Mesitornis unicolor | reverse complement strand
CAGCCCTCTGGCATGTCAGCCACTCCTCCCATTATGGTGATCCACTGCGACTGAAAAAAAAAATTACAGAAAAAGAAGTGTTTGGCTGATATAGTCTGGCCAAACTAATACTGAAAGGGTATACAACAGCTATTATACATATATTTTCAGGATGCAAACTTCAGAAAAAGGATTTAAGCTAAATGGGAGAGTTAGCATGAGAAAAACCTGAGTGCAAACTTTTTAGCAGGAATACATTTATATTGAGAAGTGACAGCCATCACTATGGAATTAAGGTTCTGGAACAGCCTTTCAGTCAGAGTAGCAAGTTAAAAAATGAGAACTAATTTCAGAACTGTATAAATAGGACTGTACTTAATTACTCAGCAGGTGCCTTGCAATCCTTCGCTCCCAAATGAGAATAAAATGCCTAGAGGATTGCATCATTTGAAATTAAAAATGGAAGGAAAATTCAATTTGTGGATATAGAATTTAGATAAGACATACTACAAAATACATAACACTAATTAAAATTATTTAGGAAAAAAATACCAAGGGAAGTTATTCGATATACAGGTAAGTGTATGGATACATGATTTCCACAGAAATCAGACTTGCATCTTTACTTTTCTTACTGTCTCCAGTACCAAGTAGGAATATGCTGCACTAAGTCAATTCAGCTTAATTTGATTTATCACTATGAATAACAATCTCTAAAAATTATCTATATCAAATGCTTTAATTCTCATTTTTAAAACATGAAGCAAGCAAAATGAATAAGGATTTAAAAGGTCCAATTTACTTTTTGTAAATCAAAGGAAAATAAACTCAGAACAGATAAAATTGCTTAATAACAGCCTCTCAAATAAGAATACTAGCATATTAGTATTCATGAAATTCAGATAAATATATCTGAAAAGATGTATTATAAGACCTGGATCGGCATTATTATTAGTACTATTTCAGGTAAATTATAAACTGAGCATGGGTCACAAAACTCAAACAATTTTAGTTACAACACTGCAGAATTTAGGAATAAAGGATATTGCTTCATGAAGTCATTTAGAAAATCTTAAACCGATAACGCATATGCTTTTATAAAAATCCTAAATACACAAAGCATCCTAGCAAAATGATAAACAGGAACAGAAGCAAAAATATAACTGATTGCATCTATGTTACAACGTTGTGACAGTAAGCCTGTAAATTTTCAGCAAACCTCATCAGTTTTCTGTAGCACAAGGCCATGTCAGTAGACAAAGCAGAAACATTACTAGATCCAGTGATCTTAACCCTGTCAGAAAGAGGCAGTTGGAAGCCAGATGCCTCCTTACTGTTTTTCATTGTAACTAATGAGTTCATCTACTACATTATGGGAAAAATATGGGCTTAAGCTAACTAAACGACATATTTTATATCTGCTGACCTCATCCGTCACGCTCCTTCCCTAAAATATCTTGTTTGCTTGTGATTTATGAAGTGTATTGTAATTGTTTTAACCTACTGAGTTACCTAAACAGTTCTTGCACTGCTTCCATATGCCTAAAACATACAAAACCTCCCCACATTTATTAACTTAATAATGAGACACTTCATATCTGTTGTAAATATACACAATTTTGCCATTATAAAAAAGGACAAACCAAAATATTCCATTTTTAATCTTTGTTTACTTTAAATACATGGAAAAATTGTGTGTATATTGTGATGGTCTTTTTTTTTTAATTGCATTAAATGTCCCTACTAGACAAAAATCAGATGAAAATTATCAAAACTAAAGAAGTATGAAAATCATTATTCTTAACTATTTACAATATGGCTGAAAAATTATTTGAAAGTCATACTATCCCAAATAATTGTCAAATTTCTGCTGCAATAAATATAGCAACATTTGTCAACGGAAGGTTTGGGGCTATCTTGGTATAGAAGTTGCTGCCACCTTTCAGTCTGCATGTGCACTGGAAAACTGATGAGTTGTTTTCTGTATAGCGATCTTAAGGCATTGATAATACCCTTATTAGCTGCCTTTTATACACCTCTTTGTATTGTTCTGCGGCCTTTCAGGTACAGTATGCTACAAGCTGAAAATGCTTTCAGTCCAACAAAGCAAGTATATTATAGCTTCCTCCATAGGTTGCAGAATCAACTAATCAATTCCTAAGCTCTAGTTTATAAAAAAAGAGTGAAAAAATTTTTCCTAGCAACATCAATCTACTAGGTTTCATATATGAGAAGCAGCACAATTAAACAGACAAGAAACTAAGTATGGCATTGTGGTTTAACTTTGTTTTCACTAAATCAAGTACTTCAATTTTCTCAGAGTCACAACGGAAATGCCCTCAGAGGCTGAGGCACAACACTGAAAAGAATCACTCCAAAAGAAACATTAAGATGCCAAGCTGCTCTGTATCTAACCAAGACCTTTTCTCTTGTTGGCACTTATTATTTTGAGTGAAAGTTACCAGAGTACAAATTTCCTGTATAGTGATCCTGGCCATAGCTCAACGACACAATGTGTACTCATTTAGGCAGCCTGTCTGGTATTACTCTTCATGTAATAACTAAGCACTACTAGGCAAATTTGGTCGTGCCCCACTAATGGAGTTTATGGGGTTCTATTATTTCTGAGGCAAGGCTATTTGAGCAACTCTGACTTTTATTTCACAGAACTCATTAGCTGTTGTAAATATTTTTTAAACAAGTTTCCTTGTTAATTGAATTGTTAAAAAGCGAGGGAAAAGAGCCTGGCTTAGGGTTACTATGTGCCATTCTTGCACTAACAGGCTTTCATCTAGGAAATCATTTGATAAACGCAGCCTACATTTAGCCTGCATTTGTTATTTAGCCAGATCATTTATCCAGCTTTCTGAAATTCCTGCCAGACCAAAAGCTGGTGCTTTGTTTCTGCGAAGATAGCAACGCAACATCACAGATTCAGTTGTCTGTCTGACAGAGTGCCAGTCATTGTGCCCATAAAGAGGTGGGAGTAGAGCGCATGCCATGGCAGCATCTGCTGGGAAAAGTGACAGCCAAAAGTGGGGATACCTCAGGGCTATGACATGAATGGCTGAGGGCAGGAGGAACACAGCTGAAAACTAGGGGACTGAAGAAGGTCAGATAGGAAAGACTCCAGGGTGGGCTGGCAATTGGAAGGGCACAGATCTTAAGATAGGAGATCTATGACAGAGGGTGGGGAATTTCCTTGTAACAAGAGTGGATTTGTGAGGAGAAGGGTGTAGCTCTGGACTGGGAAAAATAGAGAGGCTCTGAAATTGGAGAGAAATAGAGCAGGAGAGACTTAGGACGGGGAAATCAAGGTTGGGAACTGATTGAAGAGGACAGAGTTATCATCAGCCCTCTTACACAGCAAGAAATCTGTAAGTGCATGTCTCCTCTTCTTGCTCACTGGAAATTCCTTCTCTTTGCTCAAATTCCTCAAAAGTCTTATCATTTGTTTCTTTCTTCCTTTACTCCTTCTACCTCGACAAAAGGAAGAGCATTAAAAGAGCCACTTATGACAGAAATAACTCTCAAACTGTTTAAGCAATGTCTTTAATCAATGTCTTAATTAATCCTTACTAATCAAACCTCTTTCATGCAGTGCTTGATAGAGACCACTGTACACCAGTCTGATTGATTACACGATTGCCAAACAAAATGCCAGTAGTACTAAAACAACGCATTACCAAGGCATTAACTAAAAAAAGGACTTAAGATAAAACAAATTTAAGAAAATGAAAAATTGTATTAAAGAAATGTTAAAGTATAAAAATAGCTGTTTACACTGGAAACAAAAACTAGATACAAATTAGGAAAAATAGGGTAATGCATATTTTCTCTAGATGACCCTTCCTGGTTTTTGTCAGTTTCTATTTTTCTATTTTGTTTTTATTTTTGTCTTGTGTAAACTCAAAAACACATAGTGAAAAAATGGATTAGTTGGCAGTTATCTGTTAAATATTTGAATTTCTGACACATGCTGAGGAAGCTGATGTTATTGTGATTAGACATTTATTGCAAAAGAAGTGTAAAAAAAAATATATTGTCATCTAGGTTACAGCATCCAGCAACAAAAGTTAACAGTGAAGCACAAAGTATGTTCCATACATATGATGAAACTTATGGTAAAAATGTTTTATATTAAGCATTATTTTTAAAAATCAACAACTTTAAAAATGTCTGTAATTTGTACAAATTAATGAAAATAGGTATTGATGCCACCATAAAAAAATCCCTATTACAACTGCTTCATGTGCACATAATGACCGATCAATTAATAATGAAATGTATCTGCAAACGTCTCTTCTAATGCCTTAAGTAGTTGGTGAAGGGCAATAAATATTAAATCAAGACATATTTATAACTATCTCATGATCTTCAAACGCATGTCCTCTCAGAGGTAGTTGGAATAAGCAGCATATATTTCATCAGAAAAGCAGTAAGATAATTTTGAGCAGGAGGCAGAAATTCAGTAGAATTTGAATTTTATGATTCTCATGATTATCATCCATATACCTTATAGCATTTCCCGCATTTCTTGAAAACATATGTACAACTAGATTTTGAGGAAGATAGAGCCATTAATTTTGTCAGCACTTCGTGGAGGCAAAGGTTATTTTCACAGACAGTGTAAATTAGTCCTTTAGTACACTTTGCACAGTTACACTGCTACTGTTGTGCAAAATCCTCAGTTTGAAAATAAGCTGGAAATCTGTATGTTACTACATTAGGAACACAAACAACAGTGTAGCAATATGCCTTACTGTATATCTATGGGATCAGAAAAACCTGATGCTTTACTTGTTTCCAAATAAAAAGCTGTTTCTGTAAATTTTTAATATAGTTCGTTCTGTCAAGAAAAAAAAATCAATAGCTTCCAGTCCATCCACAGCACATATCTTTAAGAAATCTGTTCATTTACAGTGCTTTGGGAAAAGTAGAGACAGCAATATCAAGAGAGTTGAAAAGCCAAACCATTTTTGACAAAATGCTGTGATAAACTACATACTGATTTTCTTTGCACACGTTATAACACAAGCACTGTTGCAATGCTTTTATTTCTGAAACACTACTGAATAATTCAAAGGGGAAACATCAGTTTTTTGAATGAAAATATATTTCCATTATTTGGTTAACATTAATTGTGTTCTCAATAATTAATAGGCTGCCAGCTGAAGTGTAAAAAAAGAAAAGATTATTCCTACTTTTCCACTGTGGGAGCTGTGGAAGCACTGTTGAAAGAAACAGTAGTCCAATAAATCTTCAAGGACAGCTTCAACAGCTTCAACAGCGACCAGAATTGAGAAAACTCATCTTAAGTGATGCTGACCACCATAGCTAAAACTACTTAAATTACATAGCTGTAATTTGAAGAGGTTACCTGGTTTTTCATGATAAGGCTGATTAGCTGCTATTAGCGGGAGATAACATGCTCTTCTATCTCTCCTGTGTCTTATTCCAATGACAAGATATTTCTGCTTTCAGAATATGTACTGATTACCCTCTACCTCGTAAGAGAAAGGGCTACTCTCAGTTTTTGAGTCTCAACTTCCACACCTTCCAGATACAATGGAAATATTTTCATACCAATTTTGAGAAAAGACCTCTTTCTTACCAGAGAAATCAGTGGAGAACAAAACATTACTTTCTAAGCTATTTCAATTGCTGCCATTCCAGAAATACAAATTTCAGAATTTTATGCTCAGCTTACAAGGGTAGTTCTTGCTGACCAGAATAAGGACCACTAATGATGTCTTGACTATCACAATTTTATCCTACAATGGCTGTGGTAACTAGCAAGTTCCACTGCTCAGATGGACTTTCAAAATGTGCCATTAAGTCAGAAGACTTGCAAGAGTATTGATAGCCCTTCCACAGAGATCTGAACTTCCTCTGATGTTAAGATTAATTTTGTGTATTTGTTTGCAAAATAAAACATCTGGCCCTCCACAGAAAGTAGCTTTGCTTACCAGGATTATCTTCATCCTTTTGAATTTGAAATGAAGTTTTTCAAATGACTTTAAATCAATCCTCATCACCAGGAGTAGAGATTAAGCTTTAGCGCCGCTTCTCTACTAAATACAACAGAGCTAGGATTTTTCATGCAAGATCTTTGTGAAAGTTGCTGCTGAAAATGAAAATCAAAGCTTTGTATAACGGGGTTTGCTAGTACATCAGACTGCAAGGAATAGCCTCTTTTGAGGATCTCAAGCCCTCAGCAGGCAAAAAAGGGGATTGGAATACTTCTAAGACAAAAAAAAAAAGAACAAAACTGAAAATCCTCAACCATACAATGAAACAAATCAGTATTCAAAAATACTTTTCAATGGAGAAAGGTGCAGATCAGTTGCACTACACTCTGTTAGACATGTGGAAAACAAATAAGAGGCTATTGGAAGGACAATGATGTGCATTGCTGAGATTTATTAGATGTCAGGTAGAAATGGAACAAGCCTTCTGATCATTAGGTTGAATACATTTTGTAATTGTTTAGAAAGAAGTCTAGCCATGAATGAATGAGATGGATACATAGTTCCTACTTTCAAACCATATACATGTAATACTAATAAAGAAGAATATGTATCTATGAACATATATGTAACCAATTATAGCTAGCTATGGGAAAGGGATATTTCTAATGCACACAATGTCATTAGACTGGATGAAGTGCTTGAGATCAAAGAATTTCATATTGGCTTTTGTCATAAAACAAGTTTTGTGTCTGGAGTTCAGTTAAGCCTAGTCAAAAGAGCCAGGATTAACCTGACCAAGACAGAGGTCTACAATGACATCTATAGTTAAAGGAAAAAGTTAGGAATTTCTAGTGCCCAATTTATCTCTCTTTTAAGTAGATATCTAAAGCAGGCCAGATGAATTGTACTCTAAATGTGCCCTAACTTCTCACCTTCTATTATAAAGGGAGACTGGGATGACTTGCTCAGACATTGATTCATTACTGATATTTTCCAGAAAGTACAAATCACCTGTGACTGATGATTTCGAGATAGAAACTGAAAAATCTAGCACAGAACTTTTGGCCATACTGCAACAACCACAGTCAGAGAGACAGTGAGAATGATAAAGAATGTTTAAATTATCTTTGACTAGTCAGGTGAAAACAACTTTCCCATTCTGGAAAAGTTGTTTTTAAGGCTATTTCAATCTTTACTACACCTTCATATTTCAATTACATTGAGGAACTTATCTTCATCACAGTCAGTTGAAGAAATCTGATGAACCAAAAGGTCTGAAGGCCAGGCAACTTTTTAGACCACTTGACAGGCTCTTGCATTTAAATAACTCCTGGTTTAAAGTCTCCATGTTAAAATCTTCACAAATGCAGAGAAACTGAGACGTTTGACATCCCCAAAGTCTTAACTAATTCTAATTCTTTGGTACTGTGAATAGAAAGAAGCAGCTCTGGCAATCTTCACTTTTGTAGGACTGTGTTTCTCAGACATCCTTGCAATGCAAGAGAATAGTTCTTATCTGATATTTTCCTTGAGACTGTGATAATAAATACAGTAACACTATATATGACATAGACTGAACAGAGAAGGAGCTTTCTTTTCACTTTGCAAGTTCTGCTTTGTCTGACTAAGCATAGACTATTCTGGAAGTACTGCAGACCCTTTAAAGTTATCAGAAACTAGTAGGAGAAACTCAGGCATTTGAGACAAACCTACAACAAGGAGTAAATCTACAGATAGATACACATCTGCTCTTTAGAAGCATACACCAATCACATACTGTAATGTGCCTTGAGACAAGCACGGTCCCACACTGCCTTAAATATATTTCAAATAAAGATATTGCCTCATGTATTAAAAAAAAAAAGGAAAAAAAGAAATATCACTAAGAGCAAAATTAGTATCTTACTTAAATACTGGTAATCTACCTACACCTATTTTACCCTTTCCCTGACAGATTTTCTCCCTTAATTCATAGAAATCTATCCCAAAGAAGTCTTGTACAGTTCTAACAATAATAATACAATTTGCTGTATTGAATTAGACTGACAAAAAACAAATCCTTTGCATCCATTTAGTGTCATGTGGAATGAATAACAGAGAGACTTTACTTCCATGTGACAACTGAATTTTTATCAATTTTTTTAATAAATAGAATTTTGCTTTAAAATACATATTTTCTCTTAATTGCAACAATACACCACTCTATAATATGTTAAAACACATTAAAATATAAAATAATATTCAAATATTACATGCTTGCTGCCAATATCTGAAAGCATGTCAGATCACTGAAGAGGAATCAATTGGCCTAGCCCACTGGAACAAAAAATTCTTGAAAAGACAAAATAAGTTCTGACTTTTAGCCTTTTCTGACAGTGTTGGCATTTTTTCTTCATTTCACTTCCTGCTAATGTTGTTCAAAACTGAGGAACTGGCTTCAGAATATAAAATGCAGAAACTTTTTTCTTCTCTAACAGGTGAAGCAGTTATGTGTAAGAGGCTGAGGCTTCACAGAGTTAAAAACCTGAAGGATGTCATGATATTTACAAATAAAATAACTAGCTACAGAGAATACTTCCTGTGTTGAATAATATGTTTCTAAAGCTAAAACACTTTTCTTTTGCAACCTGATCAGACTTCAACTATAGCTCTGCTGAACTATTTAAAAAACCCCTGTATTTCACTTGAACTCAACGTAAATCAGGTATTATAGATGGCACAATTTTTAAAAAATGCTTAAGCTGAAATATTTTGGTGAGTTTGTATGGCTGCTTCTACTTCTTTTTAAACTTTTTTGTCTACTTTCATTACATGTATTTTATTCACTTACTATATATGGTTAAGAAGAAAAACTATTTGTTTTTTCCCTTCTTTTGCCACCCATTATATCAAATGTCAAGCTTTGTACAAGTAGCAATATAATGTCATGTATATCTTATAACTTATTTTTATTTTATTAAGTTTAATGAAAATTAAAATGTGTTTAAATGACTGTGTTTTGAGGCAGACTAACTAATCCCAATTTTCAAGCAAAGGTGGTTAAAAAGAATGTATCCTACACTTGATATGCAGAAATGGGCTCTAAATGCAATCCAAAAATAAAAAAAAAAAATGAAAGTGATATTTAATTAGATTTTAGGGGTTTATTCTGTAATGGCACATAGCACTGTAATACTTTCCTGAACTAAGAGCAAATTATTTTTTTATATCAATGATGGATTAAATCAGCAACTATGTCACAACATTGAATATTACATCAGCAAATTGAATAATTTCAAAATATTTTTTTTTCTTTCTGTGGCAGACAATTGTTTCATTAATCAAAATCACAAACCCTTGCTACTAGCTGTTAGAATTTAAACCAATTTATAATATACATACATGCACACACGAAGGTTTAAGAAATGCCAGATTAACATAGTGATAATTTAGGTTGATATGATGAGCATTTTAACACAATGCTCCCAGAACAGCATATGATAAACATAAGTTGCATTGTTACTAAAGTACAAAGTTAACTGTTTCTGTTCTTTATAAAAATGATGCAATTTAAAATCTCTCAGGCTTTTTATAAATCAATGTTTTTAACTGTTGAGATTTTTCAAAATTACATCAAGGACAGTTTCATCAGATTAAAATTTTTAATGTATTTTACATTTCTGTATTTGCAGCACAGTGCATGTAAAGAAATGGGAAAATATACATACAAACTTTGCTCTTTTTCAAGTAATGACATCGGAAAAAGATATTCCCTACATTATACAGTATCCTTTTAAACAAATGAACAAACAAAACAAACCAGGCCCAAAACATATAATAGTTGCTCTGGTCACAAAAGCGGTTTCCTTCAAGAAAAGCACAGCACAGCACATTAACTAACAGGCATAAAATAATTCACAATACATACAATATCAGAGGTTTACATACCATCAAGAAGGCAAGAAGAAAAGTGAGAAAGGAAGGCAAAAGAACAGGAAAAGCTATGGGGGAAGGGAATAGTACAAAAGTACTACATTCTTTATGTGGTATGTAATATTTTTAAAATAGGTCTGGTTTTATTTTTATGGACTTAGTATTGTAGCAGAAAAACCACAAACCAAAAACACTTAAAATTTTCCACATCCATTCCCTTCTCTTGAATGCTTTTAAAATTTTATTTTATTTTATTTCACAATAAGTAAAGTTAATTAATGGTAGTAGAAGTGGGCAAGAGATTTCCTAGAGAAATATAGGCAGGAAGTTAAAGTTTTAAAGGTATCATCAGGTCTGATCTCCATGTAACCTGAGGCGTATACTTATTTATCAGCAATTACATCACAGTGAGTTCTTGAATTACATTACATTAAATAAGAACACCCAAACAGGTTAGGAGATGATGTTAATATTACCTTTGTAAAATGAGTGGGCAAAGCTCTGCTCAGGAATTAACTTGGCAAGGAATCCATGGTTCAAACTTGGGTGAGGGATAGATGGTATGACCACAACTGTGGAGAAAATCATGGAATCAAATGTGAGCCAGCTAATATTCATGTGTGGCCTGGTCCACTGTGGATCCATGACAGATATCCTATCTCATTGAAACATGCAAATATGGTATTATCAACAAAAAATGCATTTCTAAAGGAAGAAAACAAGTTTTGTATCAAGAGATAGGAAACAGCATACCTATTATTTGGGCACTTCAAAAGCAACATTCATGGGGAAAAAGAGACACAGATAGATATAGATAGATATAGATATATATATACACACACACACACAGGCAAGACAATCATGGATTAAATAGTTCACTGAAACTAATTTTCTTTGTGCAGAACCATAACATGTAACTAGGAAGGCACAAAAAAATAAAAAGTTTTCTTATAACTGATCACGTTCATGTAGCATATTTAAAATGGACAGCCTACAAGCACATGGACTTTAAAAATTATGTATAAGTAGTAAAATTAAAACATCATGATGAATCAGAAAGTAATGACTAAATGTAAATATGACACAAACTGGAAGATAAATCCTATGAAGAATAAAAACTAGAAACTCCATTAAAAAAGTAATTAAAAATCTACACAAGAAAAACATACATAAAGTTTCATGAACCAATTCAGTTACTGTTTTCAGCTCTTTTAACACAGAAGATACAGTTATAACTGATCCAATCAGACTTGAAAAAACCTACTGAACTGACAGTGTAAAATATTTGAAACAATGTGGAGCAAAGTTTGGATTCCTAATTTCTGATGGATTCTGACAGCTAACAGACTCCCTCCCTCTCAGACTGAAGAATGCATGCTGGTAAAAAGCACCACTACTACTAAAAATCATGAACAGTTCAGTCAAAGAAGGCAATACAAAAGTTTTCTTCTTATTATATTCTTTCCATAGGCTTTTAATTTCAGGCATCAACACAGCAGGACTCCAAGAAATACTCAGTCCTCTACCACTACCCTTCCACAAACCTCCTCACTCAAACAAAAAGAGTTCACATGGGCAAAGAGCTTTGTTTGCTGTTTATACACTTCATGGTATAGAGTTAAAGATATCTGTTCTTCTTAACAAATAACAGATTCAGGAAGTTGTGCTCATCAACTATCTTGTACTTTACAGCTTTAACTCCAACAGGCACCCTGTTTCTTTTCAATTATTTTCAAATTAAAGAAAAAAAAGAATAAAAAAGCAATATTTAAATAAGAATTAGTTATACCCTATAAGCAAATATAGAGAATAACTGAAATCTGTCAATGTATGTTAAAGAACTGAACGGTTATAGAGAAAGTAACTAGCAAGTAAATTCCTATTAGGATCTTAAGCTAATCACTAAAAATACTTTGTAGAAAAATAATTAAAATTCTTAAAAAAAAAAAGAAATAACATTTGAAGAAAACAAATGTACCTGTACTTGTTGGTGAATTTATTTCTTGTCTGATATTTCTACCTGCCTGGCTCCCAGACCTTGCAGTTTCTCGTTGTGGCTCTAGTATATCGCGGTATTTGGAGACCATGAGAACAGAAATAAAGTAGACTACTGCCAAAGCTAAGAACTGAGCCTGTTTGCTGTCATCCTGTGTTGGAGAAAAAGGAATAGGTCTATAATATTGGACATTTCCATAGAATTTCCATACAAGATCATCACAAGGCTTAATAAATCATACCTTTCTGAAACACTGTATCTGTTAGCATAGTAGCAAATGGATTATGTAGAAGATCTAACGGATTTTCAGTGGAGTACTATGCACACAGCATGTATTCAATATGATTTTTACAGGTAATTTGGCAGCTACAGAAATCTCTGGGACTGCAGAGTCAATGGGCTGTTCAGAACAGAGGCCTGACTGCTCTGAGAGTGTTTTCAGGGCTTCCCAACAGCAGGAGAACCTGACTTTTACTGCCTCATGGAAAGCCTGAAAGCTCTTGCCACAAGCAGGTAAGGGGTCCTACTGCTGAGAGGGAAAACTAAACTGGCTGATGCTTTTCCAGGTAACACTGGATGCATGAGCAGGCTTCTGTTAACATGAAAAAGCAGGAGAGATATGACCATTGTTTTTCTTACAGCAGTAAATCCCAGCTCATGCATCCTGACTTCTCCTTCATCAAGATTGTCAGCAGCAATCCTAGTTTTCCAGGACTCTTGATTTAAGCAAATGCCAGAACCAAAACAACTTTTCTATCTTCTTTTAGTCCCAAACCACGTAGCCTGCTATTCTATGGCAACTACCATCTATAGCTCAGATAACATCATGATTGAGCTTAAGCTGCTGTAGTTCAACTGAAATGTCTTTTTTATTACTATTATTATTGTTATTATGGTGTAAAACCATGGTAGAATTAAGACTTTAGTCTCTATCTACTCCTCTAGTGGTTTCACCTTATCTCAGTTCCACAAGCATGCATTTTCTATGACAAATCCAGTGCTTGCTTTCCATGTTTTCTGGGTGTAATTTAATTCGGTTGCATGTCTTTGCAATTCTTAAAATAACTAGAAATCCTCTTATTAAGTTCTTTCATAGAAATGCCATAAACGGTATTTGCCCTATTCCCTCTCCTCTAGTTTAGAGTAGGAGGCAGAAGATCTCCACCCAAATTAGACCTTGCCCTTTCAAGATGATCAGGTCATCCTGACAGATTATTTTTTTTGTGTCAAGTTCTACTTTCTTCTTTTTAAAGCTATTTCTAACATCAGTCTTCACTTCAAGCCACTCGAACTTAAACATAACATATCTATTTGTGTATAAATAATAACAGCTCCTTTTGTACTACTTTCAAAACCAAATACATCGTGACACAGTTTTATGCTAAAAACAGATGCAGACAAATTCGAATAATATTTTTATATATATATTTTTATATAGTATATATATGTCTAGAAGAAGTAAAAATTGTCTTTATAAATCAATTTGCTGCAGTTCTGTAATACATATAATAATTTTTCCCCCTACTCTGGTGGACAAATAGATGTTCATGTTTAGTAATACAGTTTTAATAAACATAGGTCATAACTGATTTTTTATGGCTGTGTTTATTTGGCTAGTATAAGATCAAGTCTGACTATTACACACAGCTACTAATCTCAAAGAGCTTACCAGTATGATTTGAAAGTGCAGAAAGTGGCTGGGAGTCACAAACCCACAAGCAGATGGTTTGCAGATAATATACAAAGTGCAACACATGAGAGATATTTTTAATTCTGGTACAATCAAAATCTCTTTCAAAATGTAAGTGATGACTTTGTAGAAGAAAGAATTACAGCACATATTACTCACCACATCACGAAAAACAACTGCTCGTAGACGATTAATATCAACATCCTGAAGAAGCCTATCAGGGTCTTTTATAGGAGAAAGATTGCCAGGGACATTTTCAAGGGGAGTCTAAAAATAAAAAGCAGTGAGAATTTTTTCCCTCCCAAATATAAATGAATTTCTGTTAGAAACTTAATTGGACACCTGTTTTAGATATTGCATCAATCTTAGATGCTTTTTTACTACCAGTATACTTTCAACATAATACACAGACAAAAGTTCTAGAAATAAAGCAATGTTTTGATTTATTGTCTTAATAGTAACTATTCAGATATAAATTGTTACACGTTACCACTACCTCAGAACAACTGTATCTCTTCCCAGAGATAAGATAATTTGCACACAAAAGGTTACTTCAGTTTACAGTTGTTTCATAGCAGTACAATAAATTATTTCTAATATATGTGTTAAATTTAAAAATGACAAGCAGAAATATTTTTAAAAGTCAGTTTATGTTCATTTTATTGAGAATTATTGCAGACAATTCACAAAATAACTGCTATTATTACAAAAGCATAGAGTCTTCCTTTACAAAATTACAATGGATTACAAATGATGCCTAAACACCTAAAAGTCTCCGTATACTGATTTCCTTTGCACTGAATGTAATAACGTGGAGAAATGTAATGTTTTTTTGTGAGATTTAATGAAATAATATTGCAAAAGGAGCTGATTTTTTAATGCTATCAGAAAAAGTCTTAAGAGAAGATAAACAACTGCATTTAGCAGAGAAAATACAGTAGCAAAAAATTGAATTCTTTATGTCATACAAAGTGGTGTATTTTAGTCATGGGTTGTGCAAAATTCTTTTGAGATTTTAGTTCCAGGACTCCCGAAGTCTTAAAGCTGTGAACAAGTTAAAAATGAAACTTGAAAAACTAAGCTGTAACTGAATATTAAACAAGTTTCAATCGTAAAATCAGATCGAAAATACTGATGTCTAATATACATGCAAACATCTGTTGAAGTTACCAGAACTCAGGTGTTCCACCAATAAAGATGTGATTTCAGGTTTTCATCAAAACTGCAAGTGCCCTGACAGATTAAAAAAGCCATGCAGGTATACGTGACAGATGTGAGTAAGGGGACTTGCTCTTTGAAGTAGTCCGAGAAAGAGTGAAAAAGCTGTTTTAAATTGCTCCAGTCATACTACTGCATTAACATTTTCTTGTTTCAGATAAATCCTCTCATGCACTTTTACTTTAAACCAGGTAGCAGAAAAAGCCTAAGCTTTTGCCAAATATTTGAGAAGTCAGTTAGAGTTATTTTCTGATCCTATATAGCAGTGGTTCAGACTTGTCATTGCTGATGGAAACTGAAGACCGGGTTACCTTTGTTGCTGCTGCTGCAGTTACGCTCTGAAGAGCATCTTGAGTTTTACTGCTGATTAATGACGTCTTGTTCACTCTCTCTCTCTGCCTTTGCCGACATTCTAAGCAGTTTCTCACAGCCACGCAACAAACTAAAAAGAAGTTATGAAAATGCTACATATTAGAATATTTTCTCATTCTTATGTTCAAAACATCAATTCTGTGTATCTAGTTTGGTATAGTCTGTGTTTGATATCAGTATATTTATCATATTATATAGTATATTGTATATAGTATATTATACATTAATATATTACATGTCAGTAACGACATCCAAATAAAAAGTGCAACATAGCTCTCACATTAGACTGTTGGTACGAAGAAAGCATTATGGTGACTTATTAATTCCACTCTGTAGTTGAATAACTATATGTTTTATATAACTGCTAGATCACTATACTAAAATTGGAAAGTTATTAGTTCTTGAGTTGGTGCTCTCATATGTAATGGATCATTTATAAACACTTAAAATCTGAAAGTACTTATGTACAGCTAGAATAGAATAAAAATAGTAGGCAGTAATTTAGAATTTGATGAAAAGTGATCAATGAGAATAAAGCCCAAGTTTTATACCAAGAGCAGTATAATTATCAGTGACATAATAAGTGGTATGAATAATAACAGGACAAAATTGGAGTACAAAAATTATTCATCATTTGAGAGATGAAAAAGGATACGACATTAGCAAAACAGCAACATGCAAGATGACAGTCAAAATTTAATGCTCACAAAGATAAAGTGATGTAATTTGCATCGAATAGTTTGAATTATTAATAATTTTTTAAATTTCCTAATTTATAGTAACAGTATACAACAAATAGTAAATAGTTAAGAGATGTGCCAGATTGTTGCAACATATATTAAGGTCTACAGAGTTCACACATGCATCCCATGCTTTTAATCTTACATAGCCCATAACTAGTCTTCCAAATCCATGGAGACTTGGATAAGGGAACATGCAACATGCAGGTAGCAAAGAAGTTCTAAGAAAAAAAATCTCTATTTACTTATATTTAATATTTTCACTCTCCCAAAATATATACAACTTAAAATTCAGAAGAAAGACATGTCATTTTAACTTATTCTTGTGCCTAAATTGAATCAACCTTAAAACTGTATCAAATCAATAATAAATGGGATTTTTATTCTGTCACATCATAGTCAGTACAAGCCCTTTCCTTTATGTGTCACTATTTGATCCATCTGTAGCTCATTGATCTGTAAGTAATTATTTAATACATACTGTCTGCCGACTTACCAAGCCTTAGGCACTGCCGCATTAGACCTCCAGAAGACATGTTTTTTTCAGCTTCAATCTCACTGAAATTTAGAGAACTGGCAAATACTAGCACATCAACCATTGCCATCAGACGGCTGAGAAAAGTTACTGCTGTCTCTGCTGACATTCCTTGTGTAACTTCAATATTTTCCAATTCAGTCTTTAAAAGGAGATAATTGAATTAAACAGTTTGAATATAACTGAAACATAAAGACAGCACATACACACACAAGACTAAATTGTTATACTTAATGACAAATGCATTGAAAAGTTATTTAAAAGCCTCCTACTACTACCATTAACAAAAACTGAGTGAAATTCAAAGTAAGACAGCATGAAGAGTGAGAAAATTATTTACATTTACATGCTGTAATAGACAAGAAAAATTCTAATATAAATGAGAAAGTTATTAGCAATTACATAAAGACTAAATGTGGCCAGATAGTAAAAAAATGCACAATATAGGTGCACGGTAAGAGTGCAATGTACCCTTACATTCTTCCATAGGATAAGCAAACTGGCAGGTAACAAATGAATGTAATTACTGTCTGTATAGCGTTTATGTTCCTTTAGAGAAACAAGTGACTGTGAGGAGTGGAGTGCGAAAAACTGGGCAGTTTTGCCCCATTTCCATTAATTGATTCACCCTGGAAATGCTTATACCATAAAGGAACCTGACAGAGTCCAATACTCCTGGAGACCAGAAGAGAGCACCCTTACTCCCTCATAACAGCAGCAGAGGGGAGTGAAAACATGAGAAGTTGTATGGCGTGTAGCTCACATTCCCAGAGAATGGTCATTCCTTTCCTAATGGACTGTTGGACTCTCCTTAATGGCGATCCACAGAAAAATGTTGTATGAGCTCAATATTACTGAACAAGGGGGCACGTTTTTTCTCCAAAAAGATACTTAGATGTCCAGAGTCATGTTTTTCAAATGCATTCAGGTATCTAACTGTGCCAATATAAGTGATTAAATAGTAAGTTTAATTAAAAAATAAATATATGGTTAAACTCTTTTGCCCCTGGAGATAGGCAAAATTGAAAATGGGATTTAGTACTTCACTGTGTCCACATTTGTATGTCTAAATGCTGTTTTTAAAATCCTTTATGGATGGCTGATTCCTATTGATTGTCAACAAAATTTCAGATCGCAAGGCTTTTCTGAACGCAGAGTTTGGACACTTTCAAAAGTATTACTTCTATTGTGTTTGTTTAATTTTATTAATTTGCTTAGAAGTAGCTATTAAAAAAGTAGAACCATATTATGCTCTGTTAAGGTCATTTCCTTCCAAAGAAAAAGAAATACAGAAAAATAAAAATTATTTAATTCCCATACTTCTAAAAAAATTAGTATTCTCACTCATGAGTCACTTACACCAAAAATTATAAAAGTGCAAATCATGCCAAACAGTACTAAGGGAACAACTGTTCTGAAATATGAAGGATATAATGTGGCATGTGTCACCACAATGATAGATACCACTTCATTTAATTTTTCTTAGGGATGTAACATGTCATTCCATGAGTGATTTGAGAAAGTCTGTCATCTGTCTGATCTGCCCAATAATATCAGGCAAACGGTAAAATGACAACTCTCAGAACTATTTCCAGCCTATCTTCTTTAGCCAGGTCTTCCCTGCTTAGCGTGCGCTGTTTCATTTTTTGGAAAAAATAAGTTGCTGGGGTTTTTTTACAACAGATTGGAACATCATTTTTGAAAGCACTCAACCAAAGAAAATAGATTTGCAAAAATCTATAGCCATAACAGTCTGCTAGAAAAACTCATAGGTGGTTACAGAAACTTGAACTTTGAACTTATGCTTGAAATAACATCAGGCTTGCTAGCAGTCAACTGACTGTTGTTGAGTTTTCTCAAGCTTCAACTGTACTGCATCAATCATAGTCTTTACTCAGTATATCTATTTTTTTTTGCAAGTTATGTAATAAATTCATTTTATATAAAATCTTAGTATATTTTGCCAAGATTTTTGGAAACTTCCTATTGAAAAAAAAATAATATTTTTTTCAAATCTCCCTAAAATTTGTCTGGATGGAAGAAAAAAGAAGACTGACAGTTTTCTTAAAGCAAAACTTACCATGAGTTCTACCTGTAAAATACAGCACATTGATATTCTAACAGTGTTTCAAATAAGCTCCATTGCTCAAGCTGCCTTCAGGTATGAGCAACATTTTAGATAGGTGTAGCTCAAAAACTTTTTAAAAAGTGAAATGACCACCATTTTATGACTACTCAGCGTACTTGAAGAGCAGCAACAGGTCTCCCATACAATTAACATGTTCAAGGCCTAAAGAGGTTTTCCATTGACAACCACATTTATAATTTAACTCACGGACTGGCCTACATTCAGTCCAGTAGCTAACAGTAAGCATCACACTTAATGCATTAAGTTACTCAAGGAAAACATGCAAGACGAAGTTAATAATTACACTAAATATATTCCTATTCACATCTTACTATATGATATCAGAAAATAATTATAAAAAAGCCAAAATATTAAATGATCAAAAATAAGATATTTTTAAAAATGCAAAAACTGAAACTTACAGCAGCAATACTAACCTTAGAACCCTGGACATGCAACAGACAAAACAGACAACAGATCACAACAATAAAAGAAAAAAGAAAATTATTTAAGTCAACTAAAAATACAATGCAAAATTGAAACAAATTAGTATATTGGAATTATAAATTTTTTAAATTTATAATTAGAACAGCAAAACATTTCAGCTCAGCATGAACACTTGAAAATAAAGACTTCTAAGGGATAGCTATGCATAAGGAAAGGAAAACTGTAAATCTTGCCTTATTATAGAGTTCATGTAAAAACTGATTATTCCAAACCAATGTACATCTTTTATATAGTACATACAGCAATTTTATGAAGCAATGTAAACCAAAGTAATGTTTTCACTGATTATGTAGAAACAAAAGGAGTGTTTTACAACAAGTCATTCAACTGAAATGTAATAAAGTAGTTAATCTTTGTATGAGGAGGCAAATATGTTTAAAATGCTTTGACAAAACAAACGTAAATCACAAAAAGCAAACTGGTTCTTCATGCGTAATGCTCCTTCCATTGAAGCAGCACATAGCTCATTATATATATTACATTTCAGTGTGATTTCTTCAATCTAAATTAATATCATACTGGATATCTGAATGCTTTATGAGCCACTGTAAAGAAAATTAAAGACTCATTAAGCCCCTGAGACTAAGTCAGTCTTTAAATTTCAATGTTCACAATTAAACAGCAGTGTTAAATTTTTATGTTTTAATTTTAGGTAGAAGCAGTTTCTCTCTTATCACAATAGGCTAGAAGCTAATCCTTAAGTTTTCACTGGTTATGTTTTAAAAAGAGAAAGAAACTGAATTTTCAAGAGTATGTCAGTATTTTTGTCATTTAAATAGTGGTAAAACCTAATCTAACATAAAGAAAAAGAAACTTTCTTTCCTTTTGGCACAGAAAATACCACGTCCAACAAACTTTTAAATGAATCTTCTTCTTTTGTAGCTAATGCACCTCGATTAACCTATGGCAATTTTCTACTAGCTGACAATTTTTACATCAGTGCACCCCTGTTGTTTCTCAAAATTGTAGATCACACAGCACCTCTGGCATCACGTCAGTCATGAACATGATAATGCTAACACTGTACACAGGACATACACCAAAATATCACATCTTGGGTTTTAATCCTCAGACCTAATAATGTTGTCTTTGAATGTTTAATTGGGTTTTGTAGACAGCTGCTTATATAAAATCAGCAGCACTCAGATCACAATTTGAGACCTGCTGTTTTAAACACTGTAAAAAAGAATTAGAACTACAGACTTCATAGACCAACTGGTAAAACAAACCAGTTGCAAGGGGTCTGAAAATCTGCTCTTAATTGTCACATATATTTCAACTCTGAAATTTCTCTTGCCTTACTCAATGTCTTCAAGTCATTGTCACAGTTGCTACCATTGTGGTAAGTAAAGATTACTTCAAGTTCCTAGCTTGTACACAAAGTGTTTTTTCTGGCAATGAGCTGCTACATAAATGAAAGCACCTTCTGCAAGCCTTTTTCCTTACAGCTCCCCAAAAAAGCTATTTTTCACTCTTGTACATGATCTTAAAAATGTCTTCCTTACAGTTGTAATTATAAAAATCCAAACCTCAAAGACCTACCTCACAGAAAGAAAAACAAAAGGAAATCATTATTTTATAAATTATGACCTCCTTTTAATATTGGCAGAGTTATCTAATATCTCCCAATTTAATTAGCAATACATCAGAATCAACAGTGGAACACACTCCAGCTTATATTGTAAAACAACAAATCTGGCTATATTTTTTGGTTAGTATTTGCTTCCACTTCAAATCGTTTCACATATACAATTGTCAACCCTTTAAAAACATCAGCATTCGAAGCAAGTCCTTGTACAGACCCTGAGACAGAGGTGGTATAGAATTGAAATCAAGGGAAATACTAAAACATGTGAAAAGAAATTACTGTGAATTACAGTAAACCCCCCCAAGTATTCAATACAAATATAAAACTTTTACTCTACGCCTGAGTCACTCACAGATTTGTGAGTGGTTTGTTTTTACAGATAATGCTTTTTTTTTGTCTTCTTCCTGTTTATATTTAAAGACAGCACTACTCAGTTCATCTTAATCTGGATTAAAAAAAAAAGCAAGCCAAAAGACAGATTTCTATTACGAGAATTCAACAGTGAGGAAATTCCATAAGATTGCATGTTCTACAGCAGACAAGGGATCATGGAGTAATTTTCCACCCAGTCCAGAAGAATTGCCATTTCACTACAACTCCAAACTATGCAAAGGAAAAAGTCTTTTTGAAATGGGAAATTCTCCTATTGTTCATCTTTTTAAAGAAACTGTGACAATACTATTTTTTCAGCAAGGGAGGGAACACAATACAGAATCTGTTACACGAAAAAAAAAAATTCTGCTATTTCTCCAGTATTTTGAAAGTAATTTTGCTAAATCTATCTCTTGATTCTTTTTTATATATAGCCTGAATTAATTCAAGCATCCAATATTAATTATCTATTCTACTAATGAGAAACAGGTGAAAAGCCTTTAAAAAAAGTGAAAGGAAATGGGACACATGTACTAAAAACTAACTCCATAGCAGGTTGTTAAGAAGAGCGTTTTGTAACAGACATTTAGGACTGTTCAGGAACCAGCAGCCCAGGATGAGATCTTGCTTGAACTCAGAGTGAGCGACACACTGAAGTCAAGGAACTGTAGATAGGTGATACTGATAAAGGAACTACATGTTTCTGTCTGTGATCTTCTCTATTAGAAAACAAGTAAGCTGCCTCATAAAAGGAGGCTGGATTCACTGCAGTTGATGGATGCTACAGGGCTGATCAGCCACTAAAAGTCTGCACCAGAGATAACTGAATTATTTGCTTCTATTAAGTAGATCTCCATTGGGTATAAATCTTGTCCACATTTAAGGACTTAAGTGGATACCTGAATTTACCCTGTTCACTTCCTGAGATCCATGCTGTTTTATCACCCTGAAGCAAAAGGGTGGAATGACCTTTACTGTCTGTCCTGTAGCCTTTTTGCTCTCATATTTCATTAATCCAGACCAAAAATTAAATTAATCTTTACAAGTAGATGTAAATTACATGTCCTATGCCAAAAATACAACACACTAGGAGGAAATAAGGAAGAACTACTACTTTAAAATTTCAATATGGGCACAAAAAGGAATATAAAAGTGGGAATATTTGAGAGCTACCTTTCATGAAAGTTAAAAAGGAAGAAATAAAGTAAAATGAGCTCATTTTTGTTGATAAACTGAATATATGTATTCTACAGGATCTACAGAATGTGAGGGTTTTGACACGCCCAAAAAGCTCCAGAGAATAAAGATACAGAGGATCAGAGGCTTCCAAAGACAGACAGACTAAAGAAGATGAAGACTCTATGGATTCAAACAGGCTCACCAGAAGATATGACTCAAAATCATAAATGATATGGAGATACTACAAATATGGAGATACTACAAAATCATAAATGATATGGAGATGAATAAAGACATGATTAACCCCTCCTTTCATAGCATAAACAGCAAGGTACATAGTCATCTCAGCAGGCTTAAAAAAAACCAACAAATAAAGAACAAAACAAAGACAAGTGTTTCAAAGGTTATATAATGACTTCGTCAGACCCAATGCCATAGGTTATTGTGGAGGCTAAAAGAGTAAGTAGCTTCAAAAAAGGTTAGATAAAGTCTAGAAGGATAAATTCCTCAGTAGTTATTAAACATGACAGCCTGGACACCCTCTCTAGATGCTAATATCCTAAATGCTGAAACGAAGTCTCTTAAGACCAATCAATATGTCTGCTCAGACTTCTGAATTTTGATGTAAGCTGCAGTCACTATTGGAGGCTAAACCAACCAGGCCTTTGGGCTGACCCAGTAAGGCAGTTTATGTAAACTGCAAATAGCTAGCTTTTATAAGAGTAGTGCACTTGACTGGACTTCTATTACCATGCCCAGTTTAAATTACAGAATCACAAATCACACAGAATCACAGAATGGTTGAGGTTGGGAGGGAATTTGAACTGTATATCTTGTGGGAAAAAAACATTCATTAATGTCATTAACTACAACATAACAGGTCCCATCTGAAAATCACGAAACACTTTTACACTGTTACGGTGACTGAGCATTAACACAGGCTGCCCAGGGAGGTGGTGGACTCTCCACCCTTGATGATATTCAAAAGCCCAGAACACAGTCCTGGGAAACTGGCTCTAGGTGGCCCTGCTTGAGCAGGGGGTTGGACCAGGTGACCTCGAGAGGTCTCTTCCCTCAGACAGTCTGTGATTCACTGAGTCAGCGAGGGAGAAAGCATATTGGGTTTCTCTTCCCTTGCGAGTTACTCTGGCAGAGACTGTCACTAGAAGGCCTGCCATAAGTGTTTTTATGCAGTGAAGATGTCACATAAATCTTCCATTTTCAGACCTCTTCTTTCTTCCAATTAGCAGCTCTTGGAAGGAGGAGAGTGAGACAAAGTCTCTTCTAACAGACTGTAAGCACTGGACTACTTTGCTCTTTCAGCACTAAGAAATATACTCCTAACCAGCAGTTCAACCACTTTCTCCACATCAGTTCAAGGATGCAAAAGTACTAGATGTCTGAGAACCAGTTCAGCACTTCTTTTCCTTCATCATATGATGGATATTCAGAAGTGGTCTGATGCTCAGAAGGGTATCTGGTCCCTTCATAACTGTGTTCTAGAACAATAATGAAGAAAACACCTTCTTTAAGAAGGAGGAAAGATGTGCTGGACTTTTTGTATCTGTAAGAATGATGAACAAATCCACCTTTCTGCTAATATTTATGGGCGGGCAATAATGGAACAGGAATGGAGTTGAATGGAAGGGAATAAGCTCTCTGGTAGGTGGAAGTGATTATGAAATCATCATCTAGACAGTAACAGTTATTTCCAAGTGAATTTAAATTGTTATTTTATCAATTACTTCTCCCCACCCTCCCTGTACATCTGGGACGAAATAAATACTTTTTTTTTTTAAATATAGGATTAATTCAGTTTGAAGACAGCTACTGATCTTTCATCAAATTAGCTTATTTCACATTTTATTTTCATTTAATTATCCTAAACAGATGGCAAAATTGAGCATTTAAGTAATACACACAGTCCTCATGTAGTGGAGAAATGCATGCATAATACACAAATTTGAAAATGTAGTCTTTTATATCAATGCATCAAAATCATAGAATCATAGAATCACAGAATGGTTTAGGTTGGAAGGGACCTTAAAGCTCATCCAGTCCAACCCCCTTGCCATGGGCAGGGACACCTCCCACCAGACCAGGTTGCCCAAAGCCCTGTCCAGCCTGGCCTTGAACACTCCCAGGGAGGACCCATCCGCAACTTCCCTGGGCAACCTGTGCCAGTGTCTCATCACCCTCACAGTAAAGAATTTCTTCCTAACATCTAGTCTAAATCTACCCTCTTCCAGTTTAAAACCATTCCCCCTCGTTCTATCACTACATGCCCTTGTAAAAGGTCCCTCTCCAGCCTTCCTGTAGGACCCCTTCAGGAACTGGAAGACTGCAACAAGGTCCTCCCAGAGCCTTCTCTTCTCCATCACTGCTATTGTACCAAGGCAGTGTCAACACACCATATTTTAACACACGGATGTGTAATTTTTAAAGCTGTATCAGCTATGTATCTATACACACGCATATATACTTAGTATCCAGAACAGAGGGATACAGTGAACTGCAAAATTGTTATTCTATAGAATGGCTCTGCAGTGTCATAAACCAGGATGAGCCAAAAAGCATCAAGTCCGTTCAATGGAACTGCAGCCTAATTAAAGCTGTGCCTGTTTTATATTTTTATATAAACATCTTCATTTTCAAATGCTGACTAAAAGGCTTCTTTAAAAAAATATCTCCCAATGTCCTTTTATCTAAAGACTGCATCTCAAGATGGCTAGGTGTACACTCTCATACTTTTCAATACTTACAATGAAGCACTTGCAAAATCTTTTATTCAGCAACCCTGATGTCATTCTTGTGACCACAGGCAACTAAAGTGTTTCCTGTGAGTCTTGCACTTTTGTTTATAGCAAATACTTTCCCAGTTAACAGGGAAAATATTTAGACATAGCATTTAACCATTAGTTGCCTGGCTGAAAGTCATATTATTGTTTAGCCAATTGCTAGTCCATGCATTCATACCTTTCAGACAAAATCATGCAAAACCATTTTCTTTTCCCTAGCTAAGAAGAAATAGTAAAAGCAAAGTAAAATAATCTGAGTTGCTGAATGGCTAGAACAAGGAGTTGAGCTTTTACTGCCAAACTACATTTGTAGCCTTCAATGCCTACTGGCCACATTACTTCAGAGGAGCCTCTTAGTCCCATCTCAGCCTCAATTTTCCCATTTCAAAGAACTATACTAACTGCAGATGCTTATAGGAGGTACAAGATAAAACATTTAGAATGAAAGAAATAGTTCCATATGTTATATGCACAGAAAAGGCATCATGTTAAAATACTGTAATTACTATTGACAATAATGCAATATTTACAGAATACTTCTCCCTTTTTGTGAAGCATTCCGGCAGTCTACTCTGCCTGCCTGAACTGTGAGCGCCTAAGAAATTACAGCATACTAAGAACATCAGAGTGGATAAAAATATTCAGCTTATTTCAACACAAGAGTTAAGAAAACCCAAACCTAAATGCCAAGTTTCAGGATCTACTGAAGGAAGAAGTAAACAGAGTAGTGAGGGGATGGCTTCTGGTAACATTTGGCATGCAAAAAAATGGTGGTGATGCAAAATAGATTTCTGAATATCAATGACTAGCCATCATAAAGCATGTAACCCTGTTACAGTAATCACGATTTGTAACCATGATCCTAATGGTCTTCTCTTTCAAATGATATATTAAATATCTATGAAGTATTATTCTTACTTAGTACTTCTTTTCTAATAAAATTAGCATTTGAAATGCAAAATATGATAAAAATTCTGTCTATCAAAGCTTAAAAGTTTCGATTATAAATTAAAATTTTTGAAAGGAATTAGCAGAGAGGGGACAGAATTCTTTAAAGAACAAAAGTCAGCTGCAAATAGTGGTTTGTGTTAGCAAAAACAATTTCTAATATGACCACTAGGTGGAAATATTGTACTTACAGTTGGGGATGTGGCTGCTGACAGCAATGGTAAAATTCCTCCACAAGCAATAATAATATTGTCTACCATCTGGGAAATGAGGTGTATTGTGTTGTGTACAAAAATAATATTTTCATTGCTATTGACAAAGTCCATCACAGACTTTGTGGAGTGACTGCAAGAACAGAAGAAAGGATGGATTAAAACCAAACAGTTAAAAGAAAAGTTTAGATTAATTTATTCTCTGCAACCAGACTGTGAATGTTTCTTTGATATAAAGGTAAAATCTTGTCTACAAAACTTTGCATGTTAATTGTCTAAAAATTTGAACAGGCCTGGTCTAATGAACAAATTGATTGCTATCTATTTTCACACCAGGATTAGTTTCAGATACCCAGTTGAGAACAGCTTGTAACCTGTCATTCCCATCAACCAGAACTTCACAGGCAGTTCTGCTGAAAGCAGCGGGGTTGTTTCTTCAGCATGAAAGTTATTGTTTAATAGTAAGAGTTCACCATACTCCACCAGTGCCATTTGAAGCAGCCTTGATAACATCTAATGATAATGCCTGCTGGTGTTTTAAAGGAGAAACTTCATAACATGGTGATACCTTGATTGAACATTAACTTTATTAAATAATATAACATTTAACATTAGCAATAGTAAGGTTAGTTGAAATTTCAGTAACTCCAAATTCATGCGAAATTGTCCCATGAAACAATCACTCCCCAAAAATATAAAATACTGTGTGAAAATATTGATGAATACTCCATCTAGAAGTATGTTCTTTTCCCAAAACAACATTGTTGCCAGCCAACAAACAAAAAGAAAAGTCTTCAATTGAAAATATAGAAACTGAACTTTAATCTCCAGGCATTACCTAAACATGAAGTACTAAATTCCTCCCACATATTTGGCCAAAAAAAATTATCAAAATTGTCTGTTTTCTAGTGACTATTACAGAACAGTTCACAAAACTGGAAATAAATTCAATGAAAATTGACCCTTGAATATAACTATGCTCAGGTTTTCTGAAAATGAACTATTCTGTCCTGGAAATTAGATTCAATACCATCTGTTCTACCTAAGGGCTCTGATAATAAGTTATTGAGTATCTCTGTTAAAGTATACAGAAAATCTAGGAATTGACATTGGTGTCAAAAATTATAGCATAACCACCAAGACTAACTACAATCAGGAGGTAGCATGCAGAAAGCATTGTCAACTCGAAAGAGTGATTCCTTAGAAAATGTTAAAGAGTTTTTATTTATAAGGTTTTCAGGTAGAAAGGCTCTCTTTCGACTGATGAATTGAAAAAAGTGGCCATTAGCAGACACACAGGTCTTCCTCGAGTTTGAAACAGAAGCAGCAGATTCTAAAGTTAAACATAAGCTGAAAGAGCGGCTCGGTTTAGTTAGGTATGTATGAGTTGTACAATCTCTCAAGAAAACAGAAACTGTTACTTGTGAAATAGAGCTGTTCAAGGCTGGGGAAGGGTGAAAAGAGAAGATAAAAGGTACACAAGGGCACTTCAGCTA
>NW_010177837.1:69451-108006 GCF_000695765.1 Mesitornis unicolor | reverse complement strand
TTCCCTTCCCACTATCCCAGTAACATCCTCTCTACAACACATCTAATTTTTTCTTGTTGCTGGAAACACAAAGCAGGAATTAAAGAAGAAACAACCACTTACCTTCTCCAAACATGTACATCTGTTTCTAGTGCAAAAAGCAAGTCTGTCAGGAGCCGCTGGTGCATGGGAGACCATTTAAACTCTGGAATACGAAACATAGTTGTGCGTGGACCTGGACTAAACTGTCGTCGCTGCTCTTCTGTCATTGGCATTCCTCGAAATCCCAAGTCAACACGTAAATCCCGGTCTTGCTGGGTGACAGATCGACCCTGTACTGCCTACATCAACAAGAAGTTCAAAAATGATGTTAACTTTCTATAATGTGTTTTTCAATGGATCACAGAATTAGAGAAAGGATGGACTAAAACTGGACTTGAGCATAAACTACGGGAGATATTGATATTCCAAGGCAAGCAGTATCCTTCAATAAAGGAGCTGCTTCAATTTACATCTATCAGCACTGAGGGGCTATGGCTGGTCTTCCTCTCAGCTATTCACTGATGTTTTACACTCAGCTTCTTCACTTGAAATATTACACAAAAGACCAAATACAGCATGCGCACGGACAGCAGGGACAAGACTTTATTTATAGGAAACAACTATTCTTTTGTGCTGATAACACAATTTTCTTTGACTATTTGCATCAAAACTTGGATTAACTATACCATGACAGCTTCAAGAAATCAGTGTAATTTTAGATAGCTCCTCATTTTCCAAAACCAATTTATTTATCTAGTCCTTTTAGCAGGTTGATTAGAGAATCAAGTCTAGTCTCCCAAATCTCATTTTGCCAATTTTGTTACACTTTGTTAATTGGATAACAGTTTTATGGATCCCCAGGACATTCTTTAGATGCTCCCAACAGGTGGTGGATGTGAATTTCATTCCCTTTCAATACCTACATAGTCATGACTGTTTCCACTTGGTGATTAAAGACAAGAGTAAAAGATACACATACAGGATATAATGGAGAATGCCATGAAGGAAAAAGAAGTAAAGAACAAATACTTGACTGAATTTGAGGCAAATATTCATAACAACAAAATTACATAATGTGCAATGTCTGTGAAATAAAGAAATACAAAGTCTGATCCTTGAAATTATTTTAAAGTTACTTTAGATTAGCTTCAAATTGGCAAAATAGAAAATATACTTGCTTTGCTGACTTATTCATTTCCTGATCTTAGCATACGGTTTTAAATCTGGACAGCATTTAACAGGGAAAAAACATTTACAAATTATTTGTGGTAGCAATGTGAAAATGAACATGGCATTGGACTTGAGCTGGACAGCTGCTTAGATCTTTAGTCTGATTTTGATCTTCCAGAGCAGGGCAGGTTTCCTTCATTCAGTTTGACCTATTGAGATCAAATTTTTTACTGTTACTTTAATTTCCTCTGCTTTTCTTTAAATTATCTTTAAATGATTTTTTACTTTTCTTCTTAGACTTATCTAAGATTTTTTTTTAATCAATCTTCTGTATAGTGCTTTCAATTTTATTTTAAGTCATTTCTAGTTAGGACCATAGGAAAGAGTTAATTTTATATTCTTCAATAGTTGATCTACTATAGATGAAGGCATTAACACTTCTTAGAGGTAAGCAGGAGTTTCACATTCCCTTTGCGGTGCAATTTGTTGCTTCTTTTCAGTTCATTTGAACTTACTTCTTACTGATAAGGTGGGCAGCTAATTGTAGATCTGTTTTTAGAGAATTTGAGGTTAGCAACTCCATTCATATACCACTTTTTCTCTTTTGCGTAAAACTACAGGTATTTGTCATGTCAGGAGCAGTAATAGTATCATACTGTATCATAACAGGATACCTTTATTCAGCCAATACTACTGTATCTGAAAGAATGGGCTTTCATGTGCATTGCATAAATTCCCAAGGCACCCAAATATCTACACTTAGGTGGCCAGTCTTTAAGCCATTTTCAGTGGTCTCAAAGAAATCAAATGTAACATGGCAGTTCCCATACATGCTGCAATCAAAATGACAACCTTCAGCTCCACTGCAGACATGTGAAAATTAACATTGCTCTTTGCTCATTAAAACAGTGATGTTTGATTTACATTTCCATATTTCATTATTGAGGTTAACTTCATTTAAACAGAAAAGAGTTTACGGACAGCTTACAGTTCACAGGGTATTTCAAAATACCCAAAGAAGAAGATAGCTATTCTGACAGTTACACAGTTGATAATTAGTTTTGAGAATATTATTTAAAATATATATTAATGGTTACAGACTTAATTCATTGTAGCTTATTACTGATTTTAGTGATAACTGTAATTTAAGCAGTGTATGATGAAGTGAGGGAGTTAATTAACTTGTAAGTTCAGATGCTTGAAGAGTAAACAGTTTGTAGGTAATTATCAGATAAAAATGATCTGTTAGGAAATTTGGAAAACATTTTGTTTCTCCTGTCTTACAATGATCTGATAAAAGTTAACAAATGATTATAGGCTTGAGGAATTTACATTTTTGTAATTCAACTGTTATAGGTGAAATTCATCAAGAAGAAAGGTTAAAGAACAGAAAAGTCCCAAAGACACACCATCAGAATTTTCAGATTATCTTTTGCATTAAAGATTTATCTTACAAATTCATCTGTGATTATGGGTATAAGTAAATACCAGCATTTCACTTGTCTTTTACTCTTTAAAGAAAAATCCACATTTCAAAATAAAAACTGACTGCTCCTTTTTCTTGCTCTCCTCCATCATGTCCATTTATCAGTTTCCATGGCATTAACAGTCTTAATTTTAAGACTTAATGTGTTTGGGAACTGACAGTAACAGATATATTATTCCTGTTGAGAGCTTTCAGGGTTTGTTCTTTATTAGACAGAATACTTTTAAATATAAGGATCACTGAACAATACTTGCTACTCTGATACTGATGTCATGAGGATTTTCTTAGTTTTGAAAAAATACTTACAAGAGAACCCCAAACTTTTCTTGTAATACCTGTCTAGGGAATGTAAGAGCTCCATCTGCTTTACTCATCAAAACAGAGGTTCTTACCATAGATGAGAGATTTAGAAGAGTATTCTTTCTATATGCCAGAACACACTGGTCTGAGTAAGTGGTGTTGTATTTCTTTTTTTTTTTTTTTTTTTTTTAAAGAGAAAGTATCTGTTTTGGAAACAACAGATTGTTTAAATAAATTAAAATGTCCATTCACTGAAGTTTTGCTGAAAGTATTGTTTCCCTGAAGAACAAAGTGGGCAGGCTGATCTGTGTTATCAGATGCCATGTACTTTGAGTGTACTTGAGTGTATCTCTGAAACTCCTTCTTCTGACAATTTGGTATACACTACACTGTATTGGTCAAAGCATTTTTTGCATTTTTTTCCTGGCTCTTCTTCCATAGTTTCAGGAAGTCTGCTTGACTTTAAAATCTTAGAAGATAAATACTGGTGTACACGTTGGACATACAGTTAGTCAGTAAAATCTTGAAGGTAGTCAATTCTTTCACATGATAACAACCTTAAAAACAATATTTGATTACATGATACAGTCTCTGAACAATGCCAGTGAGGAAATTAATTCTGTACTTTAAAAATTCAAAGTGATCCTATATTTTGCTGTGTATACAGAGTACAAATTCGTTCAAAGAGTAGTATTCTGTCTTGGCCTTCCCATTTTCAGAATGCTATGGCTGTTGCAAAAACACTAATTTTTCAGAATTTTTCAAAAGGAGACCTAGACAAGAAAAGATCTCCAATAAGAAAGTTCTTTCTCCAATAAGAAACTTATTTTATTAATCATCTCTTGTCTAGAAATCAAGTCACAGTTTGTTTGGTCTTTTTCTATTATCTCTAAATTATTCCTTTTTTGATGTTAGGATCAAAAATGGAGATAATTTATGCCAGCATCCCTGTATGGGAAGGAAGACAGTATCCTAAAGTGCTGTAAGACTACACTCTGCGGAAGGTACAGCAAGAGGAAAGAATATTTCAATATATATTTCATTGTGAAATAAAGATATTTCTAATCTTAAGACATTCTAACAAGAAAGTCTAAAGCAGAATTCTAAGAACTTCACAAGAACTAAGGAAACTGGATGAGAGATTCTCTTAGCTAAATTTTTTAAATTAAAGCATCTACAACTGCAATACATATTTTCTCTACAAACATGAAAGACTTTACAATTCTTACATATGTTAGAGCATTTTCAAAGCAAATAGGCTTGGAGAATGTAAATCCTTCATATAATAAAATAAAAGCCCTCCAAACATCTCTCAGATCTTGTACTATTAATTTATCCAGCAGGTACAAACAATTACAGCAGAGACATGCATGGCTAAACCAATTGAAACTTACCTGGGTTGTGGTAGTTGTCTGGATCTTCCGTATCTCCTTTCCTGCTTCCTTACCATCATCAGATCTTTCTGTATCTGATATTATACTTCCTGCATCAACACTAGGTACAGTTTTGCTACCAGAAGACTCTGTCTCAAGAGTTGTGGCAGTCATTTCAGCATATTCTAATCCTTTAGATGATGAAGCCAAATCCCTCTCCGAAATACTACTCATTCCATCTGAAGTTGTGTGAATCTTGAACTCCTTGTCCTCTATTATACTTGAACCACATGTTATATCTACACTAGTCGTCATATGTGCAAGCAATCCCAAATCATCATTTACACCAAGATGCATCTGTGTCTCTTGCACATTTGGAATAGAAATGTGATTACTTGAAAGTTCAGGTAGAAGTTTCTCCTCTTGACTAGGTATTTTATCAAAGAGAAATGAGGTACTGTTAGTAGAAGGTTCATCTTTCTCATCAGCCAGAGTTATTAAAGGACCATTATCTTTTTCCTCATTCTTCTTAATAATACCCACACTTCCATGAACATTATTTTGCAGCTTCTCAACAGCAGCACTATAAACATTATCTAGAAGAGATTCGACTTCTACAAGTGCACCATTTTCTCCAGTTACCAGCGTCTCTGGTGATAAATCCATATCATCAAGTTTTACTTCAGTGGCTTCTACCTTTTCAGCTTTTATATCAACTAAAAGGTCATGAACTTCCACATGCACTCCTCCTCCTGGTCTCTCAGTACTTCCAAGTACATCATCTGATACCTTTGTAGCCATGAGCAAGTCCCTTGTATCTGTACTGACAGGGTAATCTGTTTCACTTTCTGGACTTTGGCTTTGTGAAAGGTCTTCTATCTCTCGAATTTCCATTCCACCTTTTGCTCCTGTTGTCTGAGAGGAAAGACCTGAGATAGTGCTCACATTCCCCTTCTTCCCCTTTTTGATGTTTTCTTCCTCTTGTCTTTGATATTCTTCATACATTTTTGCTAGATACTCCTTGTGAGCCTCGTACGTGACCTTAAAAAGAAAATAACAGATTATGTGGAAGAAAATATGCTACAGGAATTTGGACCAAAAAACTAACAAGAATCTTAGCAACATATTACACACAGCTTACAAATCGTTTCACGGCAAGGGACCTACAACGATGCCAAAAAAGCCACCTTGACATGTATGGAGATAGCCACCAGATGGCACTAAATCACTTCACAGCTTATTGCTGGTATTTCTAGTCCCTTTGGGGGAGTTGCCAGTATTAAAAAACCATCCTCGAGCCATTTCTTACCTTGGAATGAGCTATAGAAAGAGTATCCACCCACACTCTCCAGCCTCCCCATTCATATTTTATTGCATGATACAACAGAATGCGGAAAATGTTGTAAACCATCTCTGTGATCTTCTGTTCTTCAGAGTTCTTAGGATTAATGTATCCCAGAGAAAACATCCAGTCCTGCCACACTGAACACTGAAGTAAACATCTAAAGTGAAATAATTAGGTCAACATATATCCAAACAAAGCTTCTTTATATTAACATTATGATGGTTAAAATAGGAGGAACACCTCCTCTGAGCATTAATTCAACAGTAGGAAGAAATTAAAAATACTTCAGAATGAAAAAAAATTTAAAGTATATTCTAAACAGAAGAATTCCATATTATTTACTGAACTAAGTAGTTAGTGCAGACCTATTTCATTTATTTCTTATATATTCCACTTAATATACAGTATAAAACTCTACACAGACTATAACAGATTGCCATTACCTACAAGGACGAGAAAATACTATTTGCAGTAACATACCTTCTGTTTTCACGGCTATTACTAAAGAGTTTTATCATATCAGATAAGAACAAACGTCGAACTTCCATCAGCTCTGCACTTGGTGTGGAGTTTTTTAACAGCGTTGCCACCACCTTAAGAATCACTTTGAAAGAATAAATTAGTTACGTAACACATTTTAACATTTTTTTAAAAAAAGTTGCTTAGAGCAACTTATGTAAGTAGTTAACTGAAACCCATATGTATTTGAGATACAATAATGATTTGTTCTCACTTCCTGAACCATTTTAAAATACTCCCACAATCTCTAGGCAATATATTTATCATACAAACATAATATATTGTCCTTACTTGGATTCTGAATTTTCACTGTAGAATCTGGCTCTGGATGTGGTTTATGAACAACTTGAGTGCATACTTGTTCTGTCAAAATCTAAAACACAGAATATTATTTTCCTTTTACCATTTTTAATTAAACACTACAGCATTTCTTTGTTAATTTTAAAATTTGTTAAGAAGACCATTTACCATGGTCACATGAAACATTTTGGTAAAATATTTTTATTCTTGAAGAATGGAAACAAGCAATTCCTCTATGTGAGAAGCAAGATTTCCATGGATATATCATGACTGACTAACTAACTTTTTAGTTAGCTGACTAAATACCCAATAATGGTGGTTTAGAAATATTTAATTAATATTCTTTATAGTGTTATACATTCACAGATCAAATATTCTTTCATGAGCACTGTGCGTCAGAAGTTACTATATCCATAACCAAACCTAGTATTTCTTAAAAGTGGGTTTGGTTTTCCCCCACTAGGAAAGATGAACAGTCACAAACATCCCTCCATAGGAATAATCCTGAGACTTCACACAATGAACAAGAGAGATTATTCCCCTGTTTCATGAATTGTACTTGACAAACTATTGAGGCAACACCACAGACCTTTCGCACTGGGATACTTGTCACTGGTTTTATGTATGGAAATTTATTTTTAAGAACAAGCTAAAAACTTAACAATAATAATGCAGGACTCTTCATAAGAATATTCAAGCAAATTAATTTCAAAATAGAAGCATTTCACTAATAATTTTTATTATTTTAAAGCAGAACTTTAGATTATTCATTAATCAATAATCAAAGTCACTTTAGTTGTAAACACAGTATCTTTGAATGGGTCTTTACATATTGGTGTCTAAAATAGAATGCAAATACACCTTGGCTTTTTATGAGAGGAACATGGAAAATATCTGCACCAGTTCCTTGTCAAATCTTTTTGTGTTTCCGGCACTTAACTCCTTTTTCTTCTTCTCTGGCTATTTTTCCATGTAAATGGCTGTGGATGCTGGACTCCAAGAGGATTGTAATTTTGTCACTGATTTAGGTATTTTCTGAGCATACCAATCACAGAAGCTCTCAGAAATCTGAATGCAGGGACATCTAGATGGTGAGACCCATGTGGCCAAACCACCGAGGGTAAGCTCAGATACGTGCAATAAAAAAAGAACCTGATGTTTGCATAAGCCACTAGCAAATAGACGATGTTCAGGTTTTTGCAATCATAGGAGAATGTTTTCTACATCACTTCAACTCAGAACCCTAAATATCAATATTCTTCCATGTCTTTTCTGAAATCAGTCCTCAGTATTGAACCATTACATCTATTTGTGTTTAAAAAACCCCCAAAATACCTGCAAAGGATTAAATTCAAAGTCATAATTTTAAAAATAATTGAAGACTGGACATGATCTTAATGCATTTGCAGACATGAGGACATGGGTTTTTACCAACTTGATTGTATTTTGCTTTAACAGAATTGCTTATCATCAGAACTGACATTTCTACAAGAGCCTGGTAGAACAGTTGAATGCTTTGAGGTCATATTAACTTGCCTCAAGCAGTACCTGTTACATAAAAGTGTCTGCATTCAGTTACCATTTTGGCATACTATCAGAATTACTAGTTGAAAAAGAAAACCAGCATTTTTCAAAGTTTTGTAAACTTCATAGGAATGGCACAAAAAAGGGAAAAGATAAAGAAAAAGAAGCATCTCTTTGGCTCCAGCAGTTTTCATTGCAATTGAAACAAACTCCTCCAAACAATGGAGGAGTAAGAGCAATTGCAGGTCGGCAGTAACTTTTTCATTTTTTTGTGGAAAGTGATGAACATCTTAAAATAGCAGGGTCTTTTACATCACCTTCTGTAATGCTGCAAGTGGAAAGTTTTATAGAGACTATGTAAAAATTGTGACACTGTTAACAAAAAATCCTAAGAATGACAAAATACATTTTGAACCAAGAAAACCTTTCGTAAAATTTCTACTCAAAATTCTCTCAAAAGTCTTGAGAATCAGGATCTTACAAAGCACAGTCAAACAAAATAATTACATCAGAATTTTCATCAGAAAAATCTCTATGTTTAACAATCTGTACCTCATAAAGTGTGTTATATGTTGTAACTGTCACCGTATTTGTATGCAGCATCAACCTTTCTCCAAGAAGTGTGAAAAGACTGTGAGTATGCATGATTTCAACCTTTCGTCTGGAAGAGAACATAAAAATATTAGGAAAACACCAAGCATGTTGAACATTTAAAGTAAATACAAAAAAAAAACCCAAAAAACACCGAACAACCAAAAGCCAAATATTTTGATGTTGTACTAAAAAGTTCTAAAATTTGTTATTCTGTAAATATTATGAATATAATTATGAACATCATTTAAGACCTTTTCCAATATAAATGCAATTGCAGTAATACAGAAAGGTTCTCAGAAAGCAGTGCTGCGTTTTGGGATGGGCTTTTGTATAAAACAAACGGCACACCATTCCCACCCTACATGGTTTTCACAGTGGAATAAGACAAAGGAATCCCTTTCTATCTTACTCAGGCTGAGAGAGTTCAAGATGTTCCCAGGCTGGCTAAAATGCGATCACTGCAGAACATATCTTTTGCCACTCCCCCAAGGACTCAGGACAATCCAACCTCAGACCTTCCGCCATAAATACTAACACATACAGACTTATCAGTACTGGCATTCTCTATATAGCATTCTCTCATGCAGCCAAAGTAATTAAATCCTGGAATAACATAAATTATAATGCAAAGGAAATAAAATCCTGAAAAGCTATGAAATTCCAAGTGATGGAAGTGAATTTTACAGCTAGGATAAAAAAACTACTCAAATCTTAAAAAGCGAAGAATAAAGCAGCTCACATCAGTGAATTCCATCTGTCTCAAAACACTATTCTTTTAAAATTGGAAATAATGTCATAAACAGAGAACTTCTCATATACTGCATCATTAAATTTATCTACTACTGTAATGAGTATGAAATAAAAAAATAATTATTAAAAATAATTAATAATCTATATTAAAGCCACAAAAAATATGAAAGAAGATAAAATACAGTAAATTTTCTGTGAAATGTTATGCATTCAAAAGCTAAGAAACATCCTTTTCATGATTACTGATGCTAATAACTCAGGTTTAAATTACACAGCTTCATTCTAAAGTTTCTGAAATTAATACATTATATTATCATTTTCAAATAGCCACAAATGAGAGTGGCAACAACTTATAACTGTTTGTACTCTTCTGTGCACAGAAGAGAGTTCATGAGTTACTCATCTACATAATCTACATGCATTCAACCTTGTGAGCTATGATGAAGTCCATGGAAGTGGAAAATAATTGGAGGGTTTAAATGTGCAGATAAAATCCAAAAGCAAGTAACTAAGTATCGTTTCCATGCTGGTATGGAAAGAATCAAGGATGGCAGAGAAGGAAAAGAACAAGACTAAGCAGACTATCATCACAGATACCAAATACAATCGATTAAGTCATTTAGGTTCTCATCTGACACATTGATGGTCACTTATCCCAAGAATCAATTACATTCACTCTATAGCTAAATCTGCAATGAATATATATGAACTGCAGCAATGGTTTTGTGCTTACACATTTGTTATTAATATTGTATTGGTTGAGATTTCATAAATCACATTACAACATCTCTCTAAGCAATTCTGCTTTAGAGTATTAAAATACAATGCCTGTTTCCAGTACTCTGAAACTAAAATTTATCTAAGTGCTTTATAAGTTTATGTGGCTTACAATTTTATGATTCAATAGAGTTTCCTGTAGTTTACTACAATTTTATAAAACAAAGCATGTGCATGTGTGCAAATGGGCACACCTCACAAGCAAAAGCTGTAAGGTGTGAAAAGGTAAGGGGGAATTTTTATTTGCTGAAACATACATAAAACATGAACATTTACAGATGTTTGGAGGTCTGAAAAAGAAACGAATGTACTTATTTGGACACAACCAGGCTTCCGCACAAGTCAAACCTTCATCTGGTATTTCTTACTTATTCCAACTCCTATTGCGAATGTGAAAACTCCTAATGTGAAAAATTTTAAGTAAGTAATGTTTGAAAAGCCCTTGAAGATTCTTGAGTGGACTAACAATTTGTTTTATTAATTCCCAGAACACTCTTTAGCTTCCTGGTTCCCAAAAGAAAAATCCCATTTGGGAGCACATGTTCAGCTGTCTCTCAGTTATACAGTCATATTTTATTGATCTTGCTGAGAAAAGCATGTCGTGCAATACTGCACTCTGGCAGGACTCCTCGCTGCTTTCTCTTCTAAGGAGGTTTTACATGATGAAATCTCTCGTGAATCACACGGCTAATTGTTACACTGCCCAATCTCCCACAAGAATGTTGTTGTGGGCTAACTCTGGCAGGCAGCTAAATAACATATGTGGAAGGGGAAAACTGAGCAGCAGCAGATTACACAGTACTGCATGCTTTTTAATTCTTTCTTAACAACAAATAATGGAAGATGAGACTAAGTACAACTATTTCATGACATCAGCTCATTTTAAATGTGATTATTTCTTTTCTATTTTTTAATGATCATTTACTTAGTCTGTTCTCTTTTCCTTCCGAAACTTTCCCATGTGAATGACATATTTGTCTTTTTCATTTTTCCAGTCATTTGAAAGCTATTTTTAAAGCAATGCCCTGAAACTTTTATTGCAATGACACTGAAAATTCCAGCAACAAATGTTTGATACAACTCATATGTTTTCTATTATCCTTAGCTGACGATGCATTATACATTTATAAATTGCATTTTTGAAAAACACTGTTTTATAATTTTAGGACTTAAATTTCAGAATACCATTTATTTGGCAATCACTGTATCTTTTCAATCATCATATTAGTAACTAGTTAACTGGTAAGCTAATTTTATGCCAATATATAAAGATAACAATCTACAAATAATCACAAAACCTAACAATTTTAAGTAATTTATAAAGACGGTAAAAGAAGATACAGTAATCATCACAAAAATACAAGAAGAATTGTGAACTCAAATACACTACTATTATTATTTTAAAACTACACTTACTTATGACCCAAGTGTTTAAGAAAATATCCAAGGACCTTCAAAGCTTGCACCCATATGCTCTCACTTTTGGAAGCCAATAATTTATAAATTACTCTAAAAAGAAAAACAAATTCAGGAAGTTTTTTTCAGTTTATTACTAAACGTCACATATATAGATTGCATTTCACTGAACAGGAATAGTTCATAATCAAGAAAACTAAAACCTAGCAATTTACACATAATGGAAGGATATACTGAACGAACCAAGCAAAGCATAAGTTTGATTATGAATTCTTTAGGTCAGAGATGGTGTCTCTCCATTCGGTTCAATGATTTATAACAGAAAATGACAACTTTCTCTCATATTTCTACCTTAGAACAATCAAATAAGTGACAAGGGAAGCAGATTGGAACACATAAGGTCACACCCTGGAGTTTCTTAAAGTACCTGGATGCTAAAGAAGATGTCCTTTCCTTGTTAAAACCCATACTTAATATCCTTTCTAAATGGGATAGGGTAACTGTATTTAATCACAAGATGTTCACACTGAAATGTCATTTGTCAATACATGGCAATATGTTACACAAAATTCCATACACACCTACGAAGCCACATCCTCATTGCATCAAAATTTGAAGTAGATTAAAAAAATACACTCTGTTCTTAAATTCTGGATTAAAAAAAGGCCTCAAAATTCAACTCAGTTATATGATTGATTTAAGCACAAATTCTGCAGTCTTTTGGAAAGAAAAGTAGCTTTGATTTGAAGACACTGAGACAGAAAACATTACTTTTCCCCTGGACTGTTCTTGAACATCTTTTAAAATTTATATTTTAGTTTTCCATTTGAATTAGCTGAGCTTCAACTTTTAGCCATTCTTCACTAAAAAGTGCTTTAGCAGACAATATCTTCCTCTTTTAAAAGGATTTACATCATTGTCAGAAGACCTCTGATACTTTTGTCCTCTGATAACCTAAACAGACAAATGCCTAAATCTATGTAAGGAATTGTTTTTATTAACACTGAAATGTTGCAATTTTGTGCATTCTCTCCACTTTTTCATCACAAGACTTTTAAACACAAAGACACATCAAATAATTTTAATACTGGTACCACAAACTTTACATAAGATGTCTTAAATCCTCTAGATCAGTTTTACCCTTCTTTGAAAGATCTAAGGAATAGATTTCTGTCTGAATATAAACAACTATGGGTAGAAAGCAAAGTCCTAAACACTATTTTCAGAACAGCATAAAATAAAATTCTATAGTGAATATTAAATTACCGACATGAAAATTATTAATATCCAAAAATAATTGCATTACCAGATCAGGCATAAGAAAACAATACCACTACTTCTCAATGAATTTTCAGTTATTAATTTTACTGTAAAATAGATAAATATATTAATTCCACAGTTTTTTTAATCTTTTCAGAGAGAATGTGAAGTGTTAGGGCATGATTTCTCTTGTTTTCCTCCTCTTCCCTCCAGATTATTTTAAACAGTATATTTAAATTTAATAAATTTAATATTTAATAAACTAAATATTTCAATTTAAATATTAAAAATTATTCTGAGATAGATTTTTAGCTTTTTGATGCTTCTTGTAAATTACATATTCTATTTGAGATTGAGAAGCAAGTACAACAGTACATTTACCTTCAAATATTATGACAATAACCTTAAGCAGATGCTTTTTCCTCCAAGCTACCAAAAGCACTCTGTTTTTCACAAAAAAATATAGCATAAGGTAATAAATTGTAGTTTCAAAGATCAGCAAGTGTGATATTTATGTGAAAAAGAGGCAATCTGGAGAGTGATGATACTGGAACTACTTTTAAGATAGTTTCTCACTTCACTGTCTTACCGTATCCCATTTCTCTGATCAAAGGCAGGTATCATGGATGCTGGATGTTCGGACATTAGTGCCACTAGCAGCTGCAGCACATCATGAATATTTTCATCCTGTATGACAAGCATCAATGTTATTCTACAAACTAACCTCAACAGGTACAATTTGTTACAGTAAAAGATAGATAATTACAGAAATGTACCTCATGCATTGTTAATAAATAATTTAATATGCTTTGGAGTTCATCTTCTTTCACTCCTCGATCCTTAGGAAAAGAAAAAAAAATAAAGGAGATGCATTATTCAGAGAAAATACATTCTTTAAGTTTGGCTCAAGAAAAACTTGGAGCTATCAAATAATCCTACATTTTTTTCTATTTCAACTCAAAAGTCAAAATTGTCTTTCATTCCATTGCTTTTCCTTATCGCATTGGCAATTCAAAACAGCATGAAGTCAGCTCTCTATTCCTGCTAGAAAGGGTTTTTACAGTGTGGGCCCTCAGCTGCTATGAACTTGCACTCCTCCAGTCCCTGACATCAAACGGAAAAAACAGGAGGAATGAGCCAGGCCAGAAAATACTGGTTTTCGGTCTCATCTCAAATGGCAGATTATACCTCAAACACTAGCATTCAGCTGTAACAGAGAGAAAGAGCCCTAGACCATTTCAACCAGTGGTAGAACTAAAAAAAATTATAAAGTAATAACTAACAACTGCCATTAACTTTTCCATTTGATCAATCAAACAAGTATTGACTATCATATAATAAAAAGCCCAAATACCTGAAAGATTCTGTATTGTCATATATTATCTCCCTAAGTACATTTAATAAAATATATATGGCATAGATTGGTGAGGTTAATAAGAAACATTGTGTGGATTTACTACCTTTATGTGGATTAGAAGTATGTGCATGAACATTACAATCAGCCAGAAACAGATAAAATATCTGACAGGTATTAGATATTTACTGCTATGGAAGATAATATTACATGTAAATACCGAATCTCGACGTTTCCTATCTGGAATAGACTATTTTACCTTCAAAATAAGTTGTTTCAAAAACAGAAGCATAAATGCCCTTAGTGATATGATTTCTTTCTGTGAGGGCCGAGGACCATCTGGAAGAAGCAAAATATACCAATTTTAAATATAGACTAATTCTTTTAATTACTGCAGCTTCTTACAGGAAACCACAGTTCCTATAACAGACTAATATTCTATTCATTATACAAAAGTTCATATTTGCAAATGATATAACTTATAACCTTTCAGAGTCACATTTTACAACACCAACATACATAAGTGATGCTTCGTTTTGAAAAAAGAAATCCATACATATATATGTTTTCTTTTTTTAAACAAAGACACAGGAAAATGAAAGCCAGTAATCATTACTAGACTCACTTAAATAAATTAAGGTGTATGTACTACAGGTGTCTTCACTTGAGCCAGAAGTTTCACATCGCAATATAAGCAACTATTCTCTTTATTGACTGCTCAACTGACCTAATGTCAGTGCCAAAGTGAGGGTAAAAACTACTAGTTCTATTGATTACATTGAGTCGAATTCCACTGAAAACAATGGGAATTTAAACACTTAGTACAAGCTACACTGTGGACATGTAAACTTAAAAGGGTCTGAATACAAAGTTGAATCTCACCTAAAATACGTGATAACAACTTGGAATAAATAAAGCACTATGTTACATACCATCTGAATGAAATCCAACAGAGAAAGCATTAATGGAATTTTAGTGGTGACAACTGGAAGGGGGTAGATTTCATTAGATATTTGGAAGAAATTCTTCATTATGAGGGTGGTGAGACACTGGCACAGGTTGCCCAGGGAAGTTGTGGATGCCCCCTCCCTGAAAGTGTTCAAGGCCAGGTTGGACAGGGCTATGGGCAGCATGGTCTGGTGGGAGGTGTCGCTGCCCATGGCAGGGGGGTTGGACTGGATGATCTTTAAGGACTCTTCCAACCCAAACCATTCTATAATTCTAGGATTACCTGCAGCAGAAAATGAAGCTACTAAACCAAAAAGAAACTGCAATCTGAAGAAACTACTAAATTTAAATCAGAAAATAATAATCTGTAATCTATACTACTTTAAACAATTGTGCTTGATGAAGTACACTAAAAAAACAGAAGGTTTTAAAAAATTGAATAAAAAACAGCTTGAACAACTATATTCACTTGAGCCTTGCTCTGTTGTATTTTCCATTCTCCCCTTTAATAAATATTTATGGTTGATCTGGAAATTCCTGTGTTAAATTCAAACTTTTCCAAACAGTATGTGTCATAGACAGTCTTAAATTTTGTACAGTTAAAATAAATGCAGACCAAGTTACTTTTTCATCAACCATTTCATCTTATGCTGCTAAACACATATCAAATCCTAATAACACACTATGTCTCAGTATTATTTAAAATCCAGATGAATACAACTTTTTAATGAAGATTTTTTGATAGTCACCAGTGCTTCACTTTGAGGTGAAGCCACTGCTGTACACACATTAATTCAAGTTTGCAACAAGGGCAGACCTGAAGGTAAGTTAAATTTGTTTGAATGGCAGGAACAAAAAGAGTGGTTAAACCTCTCAAGCTTTCTTCCCTTTTTTTCCATGGAGAGAAGAGAACTGGGTAACTTTTCAGGAAGAAGCAAATAAATCTCAACCTCCCCACAACATTGTATGTAAAAAGAGCAAGGATATTATTGTAAAACACCTATTATATAGACTTTAAAGATATAGGAACCGTTTAATATCCATACATTCTAATGGCACCTAGAAACATCTATTTCCCATTGTAAACAATAGAAGTTGGATTTTTTTTGGTCCTAGCTCCAACTACATTAAATATTGCATGTGGCAATGGTATTCTTCCAGCCAACAGTTATTTGTTCCCTAATTAAAATGCAGATTCAACTCCTCTAATTGCATCATAGAATTCTGTTTCATTGTACACCCTCTTTCCTCCCACACCTTACTGGGATTCAATACCGGACAGTATCAGAAAACTAGGCCTAAAAACTAGAGGCATTTTATCTTTTCTAGAATATCGTATTTATAGAAACAGAAACCAGAACACTAGGGCAATGGGGAGCTCTGAAAAGCATTCCCGTATCAGAAATTTTAAGGAGAGATTAAAAAGAAGGTACCCCAAATTAACTGGGAACCTGTTAAAAGATACCCGACTTTCATTTTTCTTATTCACACACATTAGTTTATCTGGAGATGCGTGAGAACCATGAAAAGGGCTCTTCAACATGCAAAAGATACCAAAGGAGTTGCTGCTTTCAGGTTATATGCCAAGCAGGCAAAACAATGCCTTTTCCTTCAGTCCATCACTAATGCTTATGCCTTGTATTTTGGTTGCAACTTGAAGCTTCACTGCATTAGAACCATAAAAAGGGTCCAGTCTCTACCTAAAAGATTTTATTAGTCTGAAAAACTAAGAGAGGACTTGTAGAGAAAAGTAAGAGAGGTTGGAGAAATTGGAACCTATGTAACCAGTAGACAGCTACAAATAGTAGAAGCAATGACTGCAGCAATAGTAATGCAACAGTCATCTGATACAGATTGAATGGAATTAATCTGCTAAATTGCAAAGCTACATAAAACGGATTTCCCACTATAACTGTTATGTCATAATACTTTTAGGCTTCTTTACTAGTTGAAGAACTTCATTACTAGTTGAAGATTTATATTAAAAGTTGCATTATTGACCAAATAATAGTATAATTATACTATGATTAAAATTATACATAATACATGTATATACTGAGGTGAAGAGAAACATGTAGATCTTGTTTTTCAACTCAAACATTGAAAAGCAGTTTTCATCATGTCTATTAACCTTTGTGCCATCATTGGATTTAGACAATTCAGTTAGAAACTGATAAACAGGGCTGCTAAAGGCTAAAACCAAACCCAAACCAAATCAAAACCAAAGACAATCCTTTTAAGATCTGGTACAGCAACAGTATGTGTCTAATACAAAACAGCATCATTCCTGTCAATTGGCAAAGAGAAAGGATGCCTCCATTATTCCACACCAGGTTGAGTCACTAAATAATTTCCTTCTTTGATATTTTTTATGTATGTATTTATTGCAGATAGTACATGATTTGCATCAGATTTTTTAAATATACACTCATAATGAGAGTTAGCCAGCTTTATCCAGACAAAAATAAATGAAAAAAATTTATCCTATCCATCCTTGCAGCACGAAGCAATTATAAGGGGCATAAAACAGAACTAATTAAGGGGTAATAAGCAAACATATTCACAGAGTAAAGTACAATCAGTACTGATGTAATAAACTGATTGTGAGCCTTGAATAACAGAAATAATGTTTTCTAATCCTGTCTTTGGAAATAAAACATTGTGTTATCAGTTCTACAAGCAACCAAACACAACATTCTTCCATCTGGCTTTTTTATATGTAAAGAGCATGATTTTTATACTCCTTAAATTAATAGCAAAATCTGATCTCCACTCGTGCATAAATAATATCATGTTATGTGGATCACAGAAGGACCTACTTTTTATCTTACTGTTTCAAAGCTAATGAGACCTGCGTTGCACTCTAACCCAGCCCTCGCAATAACTGTGCGACTTTTAATATCCACAAAAAGCAAAACTATAGTTAGTTTCTCCTTATAATAATTTTCATAATTCCCACTCTTCTACCTCATGTTCAAAAATGGTGGACATAAAGATGTTCTTGAAAACTTTGTTTAACATGAGATAACTTGGACACTAACAACTATGCATCTTCTAGCAGAAGGCAAGATACTGCTCATGAAGGTCCATTCAGCGTGAGGGTTGGGAAGCACACAGGAAAACATGAGTAGAGAAAAAGAAATTCTTGTCAAACATCTCAAGAATGAACTATACTACTCACTACTCTGGAGCTTCAATGCACATTTCTCTCCTACAACAATGAAGTCGCAAGTACTTCATAGGGACGAACAGAGTCAAGAGAGTCCAAAATTACAATTTATCAGAATACATTTCTGAGAGTTGTTAACACTAAGTATCCTAAGTTATTTTTTTCTTAGGGGAGAAAAATAGGGGCTTTTTTCTGTTATTGCCTTCATTTTATGCTTTCTCATTACTGCACTATTGTTGGTCCATTAGTATTTTCAGAGAATGCCATGTAGTTGGTAAGTAATTCCAATGAAGAATTTTCAAGGCATAAATATCCCTGTGGGCTCTAAGAAGTTATCTCTTAAAATTACAGAAATTGTACATGAAATTAATTTAGCAACATGGAGATATTTTTTAAAGCACATAAATGTTTCATTTTTCTTTAAAAAGATTAATAAATTAAATTATCCAACAGTTAGTAGACATCCAAAGTTGAAAATAAAAAAGTGTATTTAATTTTTTCTCTGTTGCTTTGATACTAAAATGTGTGAGTTTTGCTCCTTCTCAAATACACTCACAGCTTGGCTTTTCTTTAAATCTCAGCCTAGTATATATTTTGAAAAGATGAAACATCAAAGAAGAACAAAGACAGGTAACATAACGCTAAGACATCTCATTCAGCTTGAAATATCATTGAATTACACCCTCTACCATAGCAAGATAAAGAGTTAAATATCTCCCAACTTATGCTTTTATTCATTCCCAAAATCCACAAATGGAAGTAATTACAGAAAGAAGTAATATAATTTTATATAATTTTTACACAGTTGCTTGCTTCACTATGTCTTCAGATGCTGCAATTGTTGGGCAACTCTATGATCTTCTCTTGCCTTCACATATTATTCTGTATAATTTAACAAAATAATAAAATGCTCGTGGCAAATCAAGAGAACAGCTGTAACCATAATTCAAGTGAAAAAAGTAAAATATAGTAAAGTTTAGATATTCTTTCCTGTAGTAATTAGTTTGACATTTCCTGCTCTTCCTGAGATGAGAATTATTTCACAAGTTTACCTTTAATATGGTCTTAAAACACAAGTCATTTTTGTCCTGCCATTTATTTATAATTGGCAATTTAATTTAAGAAAATCACAAAAACAACTTGAAAAAATAAAGTAAAACTCACAATTAAAAAAAACCTTGCCTCCACTATGTAGGAATAATTATCAAGCAAACTGATAAATATAAATTTGAAAAAGTGTTTCTAATACTTCAGTAGGAAACAAAAGAAAGCAAAACTAATTCAGTATACTGAATACAAGAAGAAAAAACAATTTGAAACAGGAGAGCAACAATGAAAGAGAAGATACAATCCCAAATTTGAAATAAATATTTGATCATTTTAATGATTCAGAACATTTACACCTCCTATTTTATAGGTTAAATATGAGAAGAAGCAAGGGGCAGTGTTAGCCAAATGGGAAGCATCAATATTGAGTCACTTTGGCTTTAAACAAGGTTTGCTAAACTGTCAGTACAGAAAACGCACCCACTTTGTGCTTTATGAAGGCAGGGGAAGGCAATAAAACCTTGAAGCAGAGCAAATGTCTGCAAGTAATAGTTAATCAAACTACTAATATTAAAAAGTGTTTCAGTATCTCTGCATCTTGTCTTGAAGACAAGAAAGCATCATGCTACTGAGGTATCAGCATGAATAACTTTACTTACTAATAAGAAAGCAAATTATTTGAATGCACTATAACACAGACAGTCAAATTCTGGATATTGACAAGATTTCCATTAAAGTCTTCTTCAGATCTGAAAAGTCTGATGTCAAGTTAGCTTAGAGTTTCAGCTGCCTCTGATAAGGAAATGACATTTTTCTGTTTCTTACAGTAAAATTACTGCTAATAGACAATGGGTCCTGTTCTTTCATTTAGAGATATAAAATGTGACTTAAAATGCAGCAACTCTAACATTCATATAATTGTAATTTTACAGTGTAAATATCTTACTTTCACTAACTTCTTTTTACACATTATTATACATTTTAAGAAATTAAAAACTTGTTGGCTACATGTAAGTCGTGGCTGTATGCAGGTTAATAAAAATCAACGCAAACCCAAAATCCTAGAACAGTTAACTTTTTTGAAACATTAGGAATGATGAAGTCATGAGTTTCTGAAAACAGAGGTGAAAAGAAAAAAGCTTTAAGTGTATTAACTACAGCTACTCATAGTATTCTAAGACTATAAGCCTGAATCAGCCAGACCTGCATATCACACTGGCAGATTGCACTTAATGTTAAAAGGGGGAGCACCTGGTGAAGAAAAGTGATGTAATATTCAGGTGATTAAACATTTTGAAAGGTTTTCAGGAATTTTATCAATTTAAAGTAATTAATGTGAATTTTATAAAAAACCTAATATGAAATGAAGTTAATACTAAATTAAATTTAGAAACCCATCACCTCAGCTATTATTATATTTCCACAGTCATTTGCTTGCAAATCACCACAGTCATTATAGCTATATTATTCAGAAGCAGAAACTACCCACGAAATAATAGCAAAAAAAGTCCTAGTGCTGATTTGCTTGGACAAAATTTCATAACTATGCTGGATTGGACATCCATTACTATGTCACTGATCTTCCTCCCTGATAAGCTCACATTCTTCAACTCAATATAAGGAAAGCCATTTTTACAGAAAGGAAAGAGAGTACTACAAAACATTTTGTTATAGTTGTATCAATTACATGGGACTTCCTGCAGTCTAAGCAACAGGGAGGAAGAGGAGAAGGAACAAGGGATAAAGTTGAGATTAACCTTTAAAAATATCAAGTTTATCTATACTTCTAAAGAAAAAAAGAGAAAATTCAGAAATAGTGGATAATAATATGTATTTTGAAAACATTCATGGCCTCACAATTTATCGAACACCTTCCTAAATACTACATGAAGGCCTTAGTAATTTTGATTTTTGTTCTCACACTGTTATACCAAACAACCAGTAATTTTCACTAACTGTTTACCTTTCAGGAACCTACTTGGTTGCCTTCCTGAGAAAACCTGAACAGTGTCTGGAATAGACACAAATGAGAAGAGAATGTACTATATCCTTACAATAAGTAAGAATGACAGAAAAGATAAGGAAGTAAAACAACCATATGTATGCTAATTTAGATAAGTGATTCATTTCTCATTCCTAATTTTGTGTCCTTGTGTACACCATGCCTTCTGTTCAGATTTTGATGAATACATGATATATATTTTTGTAGCTATTCAAATGGCATTACATATACAAATACTCCAAAAATATAGCTAACTGCAGAGCAGCAGATCTGGGCAAGATTAAAACAAGCTATATCTCCTACAGAAAGAAATGTCACACTGTTTCCACAAAAGAGCAAGCCTAGCATGTCTGCAACATTTTCAAAGTTTTGTTAGGTACTAGTATCATGATGCAGAAGGACAGGATTTGTTTAATTTAAAAAAACCCCAAACAAACAAACAAAAAAACAAACCAAAAAACCCCAAAAGAATTACAGCAATAACAAGTAGACAATATTATCAAATTTATAGTCTCAAACTAGTTGAGCAATGTTCCAGGTCTCTGTCTAGGTGTAAACATGGTTGACATTTGGAAACTTTACCTCCCAACAGCTTGTCATTCAACACATACAATGTACATGTTTTAAGCTGAGAAGCTGAATTTTTAACATCCTAATTCCTCGCTGAGCTCAGATATTGTTAACTTCTCTGATGGTAAAACTGTACCTACACAGCACAACAGTGTAACCTTCAACAGAGTAGAGCTCTGAAAGCAGGAAGCTGGATAAAGTCCATCCCAAGGTAGGGTTCAGGTCACCCTAATTACAAATATCTACAATGGACTTGCCAACATGTGAGACCTGCTTCTAAACTTCCTCTGAAGTCAGTGGAGATCTAATCAATGGAGTCTAGAAAGAAATTACCTTTCAAACCACGTAGTTCTCTAGGCTCTGTAGACTAGGGGTAGGACACAGCTTCCAAAAAATGCTAGTCAGTGTGATTTGACATGCCATAAGTTATCCCACACATCTACACTGAACAAGCAAATTTGACACAGGAAGGACAGGACACCTGCATCCTTCTGAAAGGCAGGTGGGATGTCCCACAGTGACTAAAATAATACTAGAAACACATATTCTAGTAACTGACTTCTGCATTCCACTGTCTATAATCAGCAGACAACTAGCTCAGATGGAGACACTTTCATTGTAGGTACCAAAAACGAACTTAATTCCATTTTGGCAGAGGAAATCCAGAATCAGTGCAAGTGGAAAATGTATTTTATCACTGACAAAACATTCAAGCTGATAAACGCCACAGTTAATTTTCATAATGTGATATTACAAACTTTTCTTTCAATGGATAGAGAACAGAAACACGGTGTGCTTATGTCAGGTATTTTTAAAGCAAATTTAAAATAATTTTAGGAAGAATATAGTTAGTCTAATATTATACTATGAGAGAACTATAAAGAAGGTCCCAGCTCCAAAAGCAGCTCTTTCTGTGAGCCTCAGTAACTTACACCTTCACTGCCAATTAGGATACCTAATCTAGGATAAGAATTGTTCCTTCATTTTTATTTATTAAAAAATAAAAGAAAAACCTTATGCATACAGTTCACTTACAACTGAAGAATTATCCAGTAACTTACATGTCTTCACATTCTTAAATATTTGTATATGTGACAGCACTAAGACATCCCCCAATTATTCAATTTCTCAGCATGACAGTATTAGTTACAAAATAAAGAAAATTAATAAGTTCTTCTATACCAATTATTTTTTAAGGGACTTTCAGCCAAATCCTCCCTGCTATACACAAGTAGTCAGCTAAATGTAATGACATTACAACTGGAGTGTACAGGATTAGAATGATTTGATGCTCTGGTTAATGCACATCTGTTGCACGCAGCGTTTAGCCTGTATCTATTATTGTACTTTGTTGCCATCATTCAATGCTTCCTAAGCTAAGCTAAGAACATGACTATAAACAAAGTTAAATCAATCTGTATTTTATAAGGCTAGATAAAAAAATACTATTAAATTGGAAATGTAGCATTAGAGATCTCAGTAGTGAGAACCAGAGTTTCCACACTGTTTTCAAGGTCACTACACACTACAAACTGCTCAAACCACAAAAAACTTCCTTTGGCATATGAGATACACTTAACATTTCCTCTCTGGTACAGAAGAATAAAAATCAGAGTTTTAAATATGTTTTCAAAAGTATGCTCATGTAAGTATATGCTATGCAAGTGAAGACCAGATTTGAAATCTTCTGAGAATACATATAAATATAAGGAATTATCATCAGAAATGCATGATACACTAGAAGTACTTGCACAGTCATTCTACTGTTTACCACTGGTACCAATTACTACCACTTATTTATCAACTTGTCTAAGGAGCTTTCACACATTTCACAAGAAATGCCTATAATTTCTTTCTTATGCATTGTACTTACCTAGTCCCTTAGGAGTAATGCCACTGCTATCAGCAGGATTAACCACCCAGTAGTAGTATTTCAGTGTGTGCATTAACTGCAGTACTGTTCCTACTCTGCGTATAGTGTTATAGATGGTAGCAGTTCCAATGAATTCAGCTGACAAGTAGGTATACAAAGACAGCTGCACCTGAAGAATGACATAGTTATCCACATAAATGTAAGTTATATAGTAATAAGCTTAATTTGTAGGTTTTTTAGGGTTTACTTTGGATATGATATAAAAAACCTAAAAATTACAAACAACTGAGGGCAGAAACTGGACTGACACCTGGAATCACCTCCAGAGGTCTCTTGCAATCTAAATTTTCTATGACTTATGTCACAAAACATGTACTGTTTTTTTTTCTATTTTGGCTTTTTACACTAAAGGTATATATTAACAGATTTCAGGATCATGGTCCATATTCCTCATCTGCGATTATCTAGGAAAAAAACTAAATCATTATCACCAGAGATGAATGATAACTTCTCATAGTTTTTATCAAAACAAAGTACATAATTTAAATGAATAAATAATGAATAAAATCAAAGTTTATGTGAATGTGTAAAAAAGACATCTTACCTTTTACTTACCATTAAAATTGCATAATTTTATGCTTAATCTTTAGGGAAACAATGTAACATAGCCACTGAAAAAAGGACTGAGTTTCTAGAAACAGTCTTTTGATAGAATTAGCCAGAATCTTAGGAAAGAACGTAATTGCTTTTAGAAACTTATAAAAGATGTTGGAGAATATAGTTAAGCAGAGTATAGACTTCATGATCTAAAAAAAATCTTTGTTATTACCATGTTTTCAAATAAAAAAATAAAAAAACCTATGTACCATGGTACAAAAGAATACTTGTAGTAGGGTCATAACATCATTCAAGTATACAATTACCTTTGCAGGAGTATGTATCCAGATAGCCGGATTAAAAAGGATGTGATCACATAATTGCTTCAGTAGAGGTGCTCCATGAGACAATCCATCCAAATATTTTGCAAATGACAAAAATTGTTCCAGAACTGCTCTGGTTATATGAACTCTAGATGACTGAGGAAAAATAATCAGAAAGAACTAAGATAAAGAAAAAACTTAATATACTCACAGCAGAAATGTGAAGTGATATTTTCACCAGACTCGTCTTTACTAAATACGTGCAACCTCATGTTTTAATGTCACTGAATATAAAAGGAAATTAAGAAAAAATATCATCAACTTCTACTTCCTAATAGTATTCAGTCTTCCTAATGGCTACATTTAACAGGCTAAAAATCTTCATCAGTGACTGAAGTTAAATCCTTTTTTGTTTGTTTTATTGTAATCCAGTCAGGATTCTACATTTTACAGTACAGTGTCATGAGTATTTTGTCTAAAGTCTTTAGTCTTTAGACTTCTTCAGTTAATTCTGTGTCTTACTGAAATTGGGTTTCTCAGTATGCAAGCACACCTGTAGACTTCCTTTGTTTTTTAAACATAAGTAGGTATTTGAAGGATTCGGGATCAAGGTTTTCTCAAATTCCAAGAGTCCTTCAGTTTCATAGCATATGCTATAAAATCATAGTTGAGACCTGCTCCTGTGCAGTAACATTGCATGTGGAGTCTGACAAACTTCTTTATACACTGTTAACAACAGGAACTAATAGGAAAAACCACTGAAAATCCTTCCTCTTGCCTTCCCTAAAAAATGTTCCAATTACTTTTAATGCTGTAAGTAAAGTCTGGGAACATGCAGATTTGCTATTTTTAGAAGTGAAGTCCATTTGTCAGTAATACAAATTCAGCCTGGATGCTGAGTTTCCTTTGGCTTGAACATCACAATTCACAACAAATAGTCTGAAACTAATAAGAAAAAAAATGTTATTTTGAAGTTAAAGTCAGAAAAAAAAAAGCTTTCTGTAGTATCTGATTGCATGAAAATCAACAACAGATAATAATAATTCACAAATAAGAATAATAATTTACAAATAATAAAAATGAGCCTGGCTAGGAAACAAAAGGATTTCTTCCTGCCATGTGTGCCAACTGAATATAAGGATATACTGAAAAAATAAAATACATCTTTTTGAAAAACTGCAGCTAAGGAGAATATAGCATAAAATCCTCCAGAGAACAGCATATGCTGTAAGAATTATGTTGTGACAGAATTCAATCAAGAGCCTTTAAATATTCACAAACTCTGAGTTTAATGATCGTAGCAGGTGTTAATTAGAATAGTACACAAACTTTAAAAAAAATATTCATGTACAACATTCTAAATTGATGTATTCAATGTATGTAAACCTTACTGCTTTATTCAAGAGAAATGGACTCCATGAGGGCTCACTAGCCTGCCTGTAAATAACTTATAGAACTGGAGCTATAACTGCTTTGTAAATTCATTCAGGTTATGTCAGAAGAAAAGCCACCACTGAAAGAAAAAACCCACCTTGGACTAGTTCTTCAACATTCTAAATCAAACTTGCTTAGTACAGAAAACATAGCAGCATAGAAAATAATTTGCTTTTAGTTATTGCTCCAGTGAAGGTATAGTCTTTCTACTATAAGAACATATTTCCCTAGCTGAAAATAACATAATGAGCAGAATGAGAGAAATTATTTATCATTCTTCAAAACTTAACGTGTTTTTAAAGGTGAGATGATAGTTATTTAATTTCACCATTGGACAACATACTGGCCATAACTTCTCAAATGATTGTTCTACTGACCACATGCTAATGAAAAATACAGTATCAGGCATTCAAGAATGTCAGTAATGAGATTCAATCCTAAGAATATTACTATCTTAATACAGTTGGCAGTAGTTTGTTTTCAGACTATTAAATAACAGTTACAGGATTTTGTGAGGGCTTTGATCCAGGAGGCAGGTCATGTTCCTCAGATAAGCATCTGAACTGAGCCTCAGTTTTGTGATAACTGCTCATCATATCCTAAAAAGAGCAACGTACTTGGGCGCAAAAGGAAAATCTATAGCAAATGGAAGTGAGGACAGGTTAGATAGAAAGATTACAAAGATGTTGCCCAAACAGCCAGGGATCAGGTTAGAAAAGCTAGGGCACAGGTGGAATTAAATCTAGCCAGGAACTAAAAGGGGAACAATAAGAAAATTTATAGGTACATCAGTGATAAAAAGAAGGTTAGGGAAGATGTGGGCCCTCTCCAGAAGGAAAATGGAGAACTGGTCAAGGGATACGGAGAAGGCTGAGGTTCTCAATGACTTCTTTGCCTCAGTCTTCACTGGCAAGGGCTCTAGCCATGCTGCCCAAGTCACAGAAGGCAAAGGTAGGGACTGGGAGAAGGAAGATCCACCCACTGTAAGTGAAGATGAGGTTCAAGACCACCTAAAGAACCTGAAGGTGCACAAGTCCATGGGACCTGATGACATCCATCAGCAGGTCCTAAGAGAACTGGTGCATGAAGTTGCCAAACTGCTATCCATCATATTTGAAAGGTCATGGCAGTCTGGTAAAGTTCCTGATGACTGGAAAAGGGGAAACATAACCCCCATTTTCAAAAAGGGGAAAAAGGAAGACCCAGGAAACTATCGGCCAGTCAGTCTCACCTCTGTGCCTGGCAAGATCATGAAGCAGATCCTCCTGAAGGCTCTCCTAAGTCACAGGGAGAACGTGGCAGTGATTGGTGGCAACCAACACAGCTTCACCAAGAGCAAATTGTGCCTCACTAATTTGGTCACCTTTTGTTATGGAGATACAGCTTCAGTGGACAAAGGAAGAGCAATTGATGTCATCTACCTTGACCTGTGCAAAGCCTTTGACACTATCCTGCATGACATACTGGTCACGAAACTGGAGAAACATGGATTTGATGGACGGACTACTCACTGGATAAGGAATTGGCTGGATGGTCACACTCAGAGAGTTGCAGTCAATGACTCAATGTCCAAATGGAGACCAGTGGCGAGTAGTGTCCCCCAGGGATTGGTACTGGGACCAGTACTGTTCAATATCTTTGTCAGTGACATGGACAGTGGTATTGAGTGCACCCTCAGCAGGTTTGCAGATGACACCACACTGGGTGGTGCAGTTGACACACTGGAAGGAAAGGATGCTATGCAGAGGGACCTGGACAGGCTGGAGAGGTGGGCCCACGCCAATCTGATGAAGTTCAACAAGGCCAAGTGCAAGGTCCTGCACCTGGGTAGGGGCAATCCCAAGCACAAATACAGGCTGAGTGTAGAATGGCTCGAGAGCACTCCCAAGGAGAAGAACTTGGGGGTTCTGTTCTATGAAAAACACAACATGAGCCAGCAATGTGCGCTTGCAGCCGAGAAGGCCAACTGTATCCTGGGCTGTATCAAAAGAAGTGTGGCCAGCAGGGTGAGGGATGTGATTCTGCCCCTCTACTCTGATCTGGCGAGACCCCACCTGGAGTACTGCATCCAGTTCTGGGGTCCCCAACATAAGAAGGACATCGAGCAGATCCAGAGGAGGGCCACGAAGATGATCAGAAAGCTGGAGCACCTCCCCTACGAGAACCGGCTGAGAGAGTTTTGAGCATGGACTTTGAGCAACCTGGTCTAGTCGGAGGTGTCCCTGCACATGGCAGTGGGTTGGACTAGATGATCTTTAAGGTTCCTTCCAACACAACCCATTCCATGACTCTATGATTCTATGAAGTGAAGGGAATGCCATGTGCAACTGTTTCCTTCAGAAATGAAATTATTTTAGTTTTTCTCCTTCAAAACACAGAGGAACCATTTAAACAATTTCAAAATTGAGCCACAGATGATTAACTTAATTTTTATTAACATAGACAAAAAAGAATTTTAAACCAAAATTATGACATGTCTGTGATATGCTTGTATACACTGGGAACAAAAGAACTTTCCTAAATTAGAGTCTAGGGGACAGAGAGTGGAAAAATACAAATGAAAATACATTAAAGTGATTCACAAACAGATCTACAGTAAAAGCATAAATCAGACAAACAGGATCAGCTCCAGAAAATTGATACTTTGAATACTGGCATATAAGAGAATTAGGAAGATTAAAAGAATCCTGCAGACAACTTGTAAGTATTAAAAATAAAAAATAAATCAAAAATATACTTTATTCAACCAGTCCTTTAAGCTAAGTGATTGGAAACACCACAATGACAGTAGAAATACTAACAAAGATGAAAAACACCTCCAAACATACCTTTTCAAGGAGGTAGCCGATGACTAGAAAGCCTTTTCCACCAAGCATTTGTTCTTGCATGGCTACTGAACTCTTAAGAAGCTCAACCAAGAATGCCAATAGGGTAGCACTGCATGTAAAGAACAAGCATTTTTTGGATTACAAATGTAGAAAAATCAAACTCTTATATTCTCAATATTCACCAACTTTTAAGTGAACAGAAACAAGCTTCAAGTAGCAAACAATTCCTTGAAAGAATACAAATCTTACTTTTTCTGTTGACAAATTTCTCCAATGACTGTTCGCATATTACAACAGTAGAAGTGAGAGTTCATATTCAAATAGAAGTGGAAACATCATTTTGTCAGCTTTTGCAGTAACAAAGAAGTGAAACAAAGGAAATGTCCAACCTGCATTTTATAAATTTCAACTTTACTTCCATTATTTGGTCAGTTAAAGCTTCCCTTGCTCTCCGAATACAATTTTTCACTTTGAAATAAATGTTGAGACTGGTTAATCCAAACAGCACCAAAAGAATAATTAATGTGCTGAGGAAATCAAGATTTATTCTATTTGTGAGCAAGGCTGCCATGTGGAAAGTACACAGTGTAGGCAAAGGACATGCTGTGAACATGAAGTAGTGTCTTGTCTTGCTTCATTGTTGAATGGTCACAATAATCAGTCTAAAATCACATACAGAATGCTCCACAGAGTGTCAGCAGTAAAAGAACACAGATAATATCCATTTACAGTACTCCATTGCTTTTATCAAAACAGCCTGTCAAGCTGTCACTTCAATTTCAAACCAGGTTATATGCATTATTTTTTTCTTACCCTGACTGAAAGTTTCTATTGTATTTGTCATCTGAAATAAGATACTCATCATTTTTACTACATGACAATCCATTAGAAGCTCATGTAAAGGGTTGAAGATTTATATTTAGAAACTTAAAAAAATAATTGAATAGGTCAAAGAAAATTTCATATAGATGGTGCTTGCTATCATCTGATCCTTATGAATTAGGAGGACAACCCATTACGCATAAAGTTGAGAAGAAGTATACATATTGCCAGGATTAGGACATAAATTACAATAATGTATTAAATTAATAATATATTGAAAAGTAAAAAAAATGTTCTTAAAATGGGTTGAAAAGATTGTTGTACCATGAATATGGCACCAGACTTAAGTTCAAAAGGTTCTACTTCCACTTCTATAAGTGATTTATCAAAAGCCATTTTCTTTGCATTGCAGATTATTTATCCATTCTATGACCTTAGACGTAAACTCATGGTCTGGAGTTATTCTTATCTCATATTAATACAATCTCTACACAATTGTTAGAAATTCTGATAGGACTCCAAATACAAGTTATAAGAAACAGTGACACCCTAACAATAAAGATTTTTCTCTTTCCTTTTTTTTGAGTACACATAAAACACACCAGCCAACTCAGAAATAATCAGTAGCCAGTTAATATTTAACCATGCCACAGACACAGAAACATACAAGCTGGTTCTATGCAAGAAAGGCTGAATCAACAAAGTTTATTAATTCAGATGCAGATGGAGCCCAAATATCACTTTTTAGATATTAACCATTGTTATGAGGGGTATGGCTATTAATCCTGCCTGCCCACATCAGCTCTGCACAGAGCTACTTTAGCTGTCACTGCAAAGCGATGCTAATATTTCTAGTTCCCGGAAAACATATTAATTTAGCCAATACCTTTGTGAATGAGCTATGTATTTTCCTAAGTCCAAAGTGGCTTTTAACATCTATTGAACCAGACACATAAAGACACCACAAGCCAGCTCTGCAGAGTCAGCTCGGGTCTGCAAGCAGTAACTCCACCTTCTAATCCTTCTGCATTATCCAAGATTGCCATCATAAATAATAGAGTTGACTGTAATATACAGTTATTCAAATCTTCGGATAGGACATGTGAATTCATCATTACACCTTCAAGCACATAAAAAATTCCAAGTACCAGAAAAAGCAGCAGTTAAGCAGAACCGCTTGACAGTCATATAGAGGTATGATGAAGTTTGAGGTGAATACTGTCTAGGACAACATTATTGATGAAAATTAGCACCATAATTAAACATAGCTAGCAGTTTGTCCACATCATTATGCAGGAAATAACTAATTAAAAGGTCTGCGATATTTTATCAGTAGATCTGTAAAATCAAAATGGAATTGTTTTTAAATTCTCCCTGCATGTGCTGTATTGAAGCTATTTCTACCTGAAGATGATGATCAGAGACAGGCAGAAAACAGATTACATTTTTAATCTGATTCTTTTCCAGAAACCTTGCTTACACTTGTTTCAGGTGAAACTTCTTTTTTGGAGGAAGAAAAGGAGGGAATGAAACTGCAAAAAATAACAGTTGTCACCCAAAACACTGTACGCGTGATGTTATCTATCTTATATACCTTATGCGAAAGAGCATTCAATCTGCCTAAAAAGATCTAACAGTTAACAACTCTCAGGTAAATTTTCCTATCCTCCTCAAAACTTCTCTTTCTTTTTTTTTGACATCAAGCAAACATTCAAGTGTGTGTGTGTGTGTGTGTGTGTGTGTGTGTGTGTGTGTGTGTGTGTATAAATCCATATCGATATAATGAATACTTTCTCCTCAGTATTGCACTTAGTTTTCTAGAGGACCGACTACCTAAATTAAAGGATTGCACCCAGAACTTTTAACGTATTTCTAAAGATAGTAAATTTATGCAGTCATCTTGGCAGCTGAAAATAAATTAAAGCTGAAAATTTTAAATATAAGAATTATTATCAGCAGAAACATGTTGCCAAAATTATGCCTTTAAAAAGGTTACTGTTGGCACAGGTGAAATAGTATTGATTAGAAGACTGTCTTCTAAGATGAACAATTTCTGAAACAGAATTTAACAAACTTACCAGTAACTAAAATGCATCAGATTGTTGCAGGGCTCACATTAAACGTGCAAAATCCTGTGCACTGCCATACAAAATTTCTCTCCATTCTTGCCTATTTTCAACTCCACTAGATACAAAGGCAAATATAAAGGATACTTCGGGCCATTCCTACATCTCCTGTATACCATGTCCTGCCTAGAACAGAATAGTTTGTCTGCAGCAGAGCTAAGGCACAGATACACAATGAAGATACATGTGTCAATCAACACTAAAATAGACAGAATTCCAATTTCTATGGATAATAAAATTAATTTCAGGACAAAATTTTTCCAGTTGTTTTCCATTTTCTGCTAAGAAGCAGGAAAAAAGGGTTCCAGACCAAAACACAAAGATGCTGTATTTCCAAATGTTATGATACTGCTTACTCTATAATTAGCATATAGAGATAGTAAGTTTCTGGAATACTGGTATGTAAAAAAATGAAGATTACATTGTTACAGAATTGTCTGATTTTCCCCTCAAACATACATGTCTCTTGTGATGACTTTAAAACAAACAAGCAAATAAACAAACAGAACAACAGAAAAATAAAAGCCCAGGAGGACAGAACTGGTGTTCACAGAGTACTGGACTGTCTGACTGGAGGGCGTTCTTAGGGATGCTTTCAAGTCTATACATATTTATTGTATCTGTGAAGTCCCTACCTTTGTAATTCAGACAGTTACTCTTATAATGCGCATGGTGAAGTTACAAATATCACCTGGCTTATTTCATTCTTCCAAATATATAGATATGATATGAATAACTAGTATTTTTCAATAGTTCATCATTATGTTTCAACATTACAATGTTTCAAGGTGACAATCTTCAGTCAACAGCCATGCAGTGTTACTCCTTAAATAAAAATATACTACAGTAATTCATGAAACCAACTGCTTCTGTAGATGACAGTCTTCAAAATTCCAAAATACTCCTTTTCCATTACAAATAAGAATAATTAAATGCATTAATACATATTTCATTTTCACTGTCCATTTATATCTATGGGAACTTTAAAGAACCTTTTCAAGTTACAGGTAAAAGAAGCTCACAGTGGAAACCCCAGGGTTACAAAGTCTTTATGCTATAACAATCATTGAACAAGAAAGAGCCAGCTTTGTCTAATTCTAACTTGACTGCTAGTTCCCACTAAGTGAACAATTATTACTGTTTTGTGGAGCTAAAATACAGGACAATTTAGATAAACTGTACTTATGATATTGGTTTCTAAGACTTCACTTACAAATGAAGCACCTTTTTAGGAACATCATTCATATATTCCAATAAACTCAGATGACAAAAGCTTTGGAGGAATAAAGAAAACCCTAGAAGTCAGGAATTTGCATCACTAGAATAAAAGTGAAATCTGTCTTGGGTGGTTTTTTTGTTGTCATTGTTTTTGTTATTGTTGTTGGTGGTGGGGTTGTCTTTGTTTTTTTGAGAAATCACTACATAGATCAATTTCTCTAGTCTACTCTTTCCTGTGACCATTTTTCCTGAAAAATTTACCTTAATTACTGTTAGTTTCATTCTGCGTTGTGTATAACAAAGTTATCTGCATTGTGCTTTACAACATGCACCTTTAATTAAAGAAGTCGTGCAGCTCTATGCTGCATGCATGATCTATGCATGTTGATTAACAATCGACAATTTAACTTGAAGAGGCTATGCAAAAGAGAATGATGCAGGTATTTGTTCTGTCTGACTATCTTCAGGAAGGATCCTTTATAAGCTAATGACATTTGTATTTCCAGCTTCTCCAAAAGAAGACAAAAGGATCATATGATGTTAACATGATAGCATATGGCTGTTAATATGATAAGTATTGAAAACTAATCTTATCATAAACAGATAAAATAGCATTAAGGAAAATCATACACTAAGAATTAGTGTTTTGCAAACAAAAAAAATAGTCCTAAGGTACTTGCCCCTAAATTCAATTCAAAACACAATACTAGCTGTATTGAGATAAATAATAATAATAATAATTATTATTATTATTATTATTATTACCCTTTGTCTGCTGGCTGCCCATGATATCTCCCTGTTAGAAAATCGTATATTTTAGAAAAAGTTGAATGAGTTTGGCTGATTCAAGTAATTTGTTACATCATCAGAATGTTTACTAAATGTTTCATAGTATAGACTTCAGCCCTCAGGAAGAAGCATTAGCAACATATTAGCAATATATTTTGATGCACAGATGTAAGATGATCTCCACTTTCTCTCTTTATTCCTTCAGGAAGAAAACCAAAGCACAAACACTAAAGGTAAGCATGGATTTCAGAAACTTTTGACTGCATTTATAATATAGGTTGAGAAAACAAATAGAGATTTTCATCATGGGATGTTAATGGCTAAAGCATGAAATCAAACACTTGTGCACATTTTATGGAGTCAATTGCTCTGCTGCTATGTTACTAATTAGTCATATTCATTCATTCATATTGATGCAGTCACAGTCACTAAAGCCTGTGTGCTGCAAAGCCAAGAAGGGTTCCCTAACCAAGTTGGAGGTGAGAGAAACTCAGAGCAGGAGAGACATGGACAGATGGTGGGGTTGGAGAGGGAGTTCCCATGAGCTACAGCTACAGCAGCTCTCTAAAGTACTTCCTTATCTTCCAGTTAAACTACTTACTTCTTTCTGTAAGTTTGTGGTATAGAAAGGGGAAACTACTTATTTCTTTTCCCTTTTCCACTTATTTTTCTCATAACATACGATGAGGATAATAAAAGAAGACTACTAAACACGGTGCATCTAAACCGATGGCACAAACCACAACTCAGATGAATAGGCGTTGCATGGGGAAATTAGGGAGGCAAGTCATTACAAACCTCTGCTTACGGGCATAACATTTTGGGATACAGACTTCAGTCACAAATTAGTCACCTTTAATAGTTCCTGGATTTTCTGGAATATGCAGAGGTACCTCAGTTTGGGAGCTTCCCAAGGATTTCTACTATATATGATACAGTGACTGTATTTTCATTATAAACTATTGTCCAGGCAGACTGATTTGGGATGTCACTTTCCTGATATCACAGTGTGGGAATATTCCAGTACAACTGATTTTGTCTGAGCAGTTATACTAAAGATGTGAAATTTCAAGCACTATATTCACCCTTGTCCCCTAAGAAATGCATGAGGAGAGGGTTATCAGCACCCAATTTCGCAAACCCCAAATTGTAGACTGGAAGCAGCAATGGGCTGGGCCCTTGGCTCTCCATCAGAGGCACAAAGGCAAATGTAAGGACTTCAGAAAAGATGACTTGTGTACCCACCCTCCAATATAAATACCTGGGCCAACTAAGGCAAACAAGAAAATTCTTGAGAGACAGTAGGAAAGCATAGGTTACTTAGGCAGGATACTATCTGGCATACATCTTATTTGCTATCATGATTTTTAAAAGAAATTCAATTAAATTACTGACATTATTAATTAAGAATTATTGGAAACTGACAGAATTTTCATAATAAACTAATAAAAAAATCAAGAACAAATTTTATTTCCTATCAAGCTGTGCTACTGTCTATCTGTGGAAACAGATAAAAAACTTGTCTATTTCCTATCAAACTTCATCTATCAAAAAGCAGATGCAACAATACTATTAATTACACACAGGAACCTAAAAAATCATAATCTGAATATAAACAGTACTAAAAAAATTGGGTACAAGCTATTAATTGATCAAAGAAAATCACACAAAACATTTAAAAGAAAGATAAATAGGAGTTGGAATATTATTGTTGCCCCCCTCACTGCTGTTTCCATTTCACTGACTTACACTAGGTGAGCAATTTACTCTGTATCAGTAGTATCTATATTAAAGAGTCAAATTAATGTCAGTAACAAAACTGACTGAAAAGATGCCTATATTTATTTTGCTACAAGTTTGGGGGGCAGTACATATTGCAATACTTAAGGCGGGTCTAGGCACTGCATTTATTTAGGATGATAAACAGTAAAAGCATTAATGGTATAGTTTCTGTGACATAGCAAATCCAGTTAGTAACTTCTAGAATAAGCATATAAAATAATTTTGGAATTATTTAATCTATTTAAGCAAACAGCTACAGCTCCTTCTCCTTTCAAATATTTTTCCAAGACGGTTCAGTGCAAAGCAACAATCTCATCTGAATTGACACGTAAGACTGCACACCCAATACCTTATTATAATCAGTCTGTATGTCAGCACTCAGCAGACCCAAATTAATTCAAAACCATACACAAGAGACCACAAGTAAACAAAGGAAGTTCTTCCTACCTTATTACCCATATAGTATAATCAAAGGTGACAACAACAGTACCATAACAAAAAAATCCCACTCTATATTTCTGTTGATTACATAAATACCTTATTGACCTAAACTGCTAAATTTTATATTCTAACCAGAGTAATAAAAAGCAGGATGAAAAGCAGCAGTCTTGGCATTCAAGCTGATGGACCACTTTTCTGAAAAGCAGGTGCATCACCTCATCTAAGAAAACATACTTATGATACGAACTCAGTTTCCACTCTTTTAATTTCTGTGTATGAGAGCATAAGAAACTATACAGTGATTCAAAAGCAGAATTGTAGGTTATTTCAATACTTGTTCTCACAGAAGATGTAGAAAAGGCACACAGGTATATACATATTACAGGAATAAAGAACTTTCACAAAGAATACCATTAAAACACAGTAAAAAAAAAATCATTAAAAAAGACTCATATTGTCCTTCTTTATAATTCAAAATTTTATTTACAAAACTATTAATTTTAAAAATATGGAAATTTTAAGTGGATTAAGATGATGAAAAAGCAAGGTGTTCCTTCATAGTCCTGTTAACAAACCTCTTCTAACATTAAAAAATAGGTAATTAAACCAATAATTGAGATCTTTGAACTTATTAAACAGCCTGTGATACATGCAGGAGAGAAGAAGGTGAGAAGGGTTAGGAAAAGTAGTCTGGAAACTGAGGGCACTTAGACTGGGATATCAAGCTATTTATACTTCCCACCTCCCAGGAACACATTAAGGCAAAAGGTAGCAGAGCTATTCAAGAGACAACTTCTGAGTCCCTCCCAGATGGCCACCAGAAAGAAAGAAAGAAACTCTCCAGCCATACTAAGCCTTTACAAACATAACAGTAAACTCTCACCAGGCATCCTCTGGACTTTTTTTTTGCAAATCAGCATAAAAATTATCTGCTTATAAAAATACATAGATTATAATTGCTGAATGCCAGCTAAGTATCAGAAAGAATGGTGTGGCCCTTTGTAGCTGTTGTAGATACCTTTTCACAGGTAAGAAGGGTATGAAATACAGTTCAACAACTGCATTTTGGAAAGGAAAAAAAAAGAATAGAAAAAAAAAAACAAAAAACAAAAGGAAAGAAGGAATATAAGTATACTTATTCAGTTTCACAAATTAATCTTAAACATAGCCCTGTTTTTCATGTTTAATGCTCTTTCTCCTTTATCTTCTTTTTTTTGCCCCTAAAAATCTTTTATTCCCTTATTTGCCTACTTCCTTGTTCATTAAAACTATTATTTTTCTCAATAGCTACATCCTACTAAATTACATATAAGAAAATAATTCACATACACCAAAACCATGATAATTCAACATTTAAGTTACATCTTATCAAGCAGCCATTTGCTTAAAAGCCTTTTGAATACGTTCTTGAGTTAGGATCATATCTTCTTGTATTATGCATTTGTAAAATCACACAGTGTAATGAAGTACAGATCTCTTTTTAGAATGTAATCAAATTATAGAAGAAATGCATTGATTTTTTTCAAGAACAACTTTTTTTCCTACTTGCATTTCAACAAACTCCAGAAATGTTCTGTACACTTTAAACTTTATGAATATTCTCACTTACTGGAAAGACCACACACTTGGGAAGAATTAGTCTTTATCTTGACTTATAAAACTTACATTATACTAGCTCTCAATTTTTAAACAGAGCTAGTTACTGCTTTATCATTTATTATAGTCTCAGCTCATTAATAAATTTAACATATATTTTATTCTGCATACATATACATACAATCTACCTTAAACTAGAATAAAGCATTTTGCCTACTGCTGTGCCAGGAAACAAAAAACCCCAGGTATTTATTTTTCCAAATTTGTTTCAAACCAAGCACTTTCTTTTCTGTTCTCCCTACTTCACCACAGTTCAATGCAACGCACACACTCAAAAAACAGACTAAAAAAGTAAATATCCCAAATGAGCCAATACACAACGAGCTTTTCTGTCTATAACACTGAATGAAAGCACCACTGTACTGTTTGGAAGTAGCACTTATTATTTTTAAGACTGTGGTATTACTTCTAACATTGTACTAAAATATTCTCAAGAAATACATTAACTTTTCACATTACAGAAATAAATTAAAACCAGCAGCCATCTTAGCCACCTATATTTGAGTTACCAAAGGGGAAAACAGATGACTGGAAAAGCATCAACAAATTGATTAATTTCTTAAATTAGGCTGAGACAAGTGATCTTTCATGAGAAATTATACCAATGTATTACTTTAAGTGATAATTTCAGTTAAATTTTGCAAATTGTTGGCAACTATAGTATTATTTTTTTTCAGTTAACTAATTTATTACTGAACTATCTAATGTAATGGAAAATATCCAGAATAATTAATAGCAAAA